>NC_139347.1:35359026-35589026 GCF_055883805.1 Amblyomma maculatum | reverse complement strand
AATTACTCCGTAGCCCTCCACTCGGCCCTCTTTCTCTCACTTTCACTCCCACCTTCCTCCCCTCCCTTACGGCGCGGTTGCGGTGTCCACAGAAAACAAGTGAGACAGTTACCGCGCCTTTCCCTTCCTATAAATAAATAAATCAGATGGCTCAGCTACAGAGCCAGTAGCAGGCCCGTGCGTTTTCTTTTCCTTCTTCCTACAGCCACAACAACAACAACGCTGACATTGCCCAGCACATGGTGTCAATGCACGTTAAAGATCCCCAGGTGGTCGAAATTACTCCGGAGCTCGCCACTACGACGGGCACCCCTTTCTCTCTTTCCGCTTTCACTACCACCTTCCCATTCCCTTACGGCATGATTCAGGCGTCCACAGGACACGTGTGACAGATACTGCGTCTTTCCTTTCCTATGAACCAATTTATAATTTAATATATTTGATCGAAAAACTATTTTCCACCAGAAGAAGCCGATCAGCCTTTGTTTGAAACGATGCTGATTGATGCCTTACTGCGTCTGCTTCGTGCTATATGGCGCGGCGTTCGAGTATGCGAAGGCAATATAGGCAAGGCGTATCGAAGGCAAGATAGCGTAACTGAGTTTCTGGGGGTTATGTGGCAGCAGTAAGTAGTATCTGTAGAAGACTTTATTGATTGGTTGGTTGGTTGGTTTGTGGGGTTTAACGTCCCAAAGCAACTCAGGCTATGAGAGACGCCGTAGTGGAGGACTCCGGAAATTTCGACCACCTGGGGTTCTTTAACGTGCACTGACATCGCACAGCCCACGGACGCCTTGCTTTTCGCCTCCACCGAAAAGCTGCCGCCGAGGCCGGGAAGACTTTATTGAGGCGCTACACTTAGGCGCCTAATACATCGATGGCCTGCTGGGCGAGCAGGCGCTGTTCTTCACCCTCAGCACCAAGCCAGTCCACCCAGGTCCAGATAGTATGCGAGGAAGAGGTAAAGAATCCCGATTGCAATGCAGCCGGACATGAAAATTTGCTTCACAGTGGATTTATTCAGGCGATTTCGCGCGATCGCCGTCAGAAATTGCGCAGCGCTTATGGAACCAGAAATGAGTAGTGGCAGCCACCGTAGGTCGCTTAAAGCCAAACCAAGTCGACTCAATCCGACTTCGGCGGGGAGTTTCTTGTTTGGGTTGTTTGTGAGAGGAAAGACCGCAAGAGCGTACAGCTCGCGTAAGAATATGCTCACATTTTAAGGACATTTTTCTACTCTTAAAAACATGGACTGTGACGATTTTCTCGCAAAGGAGCAAAAGGTTTTGGAGCTGTATTTTTCTAATCTCGGCCATTTCAATTATGACAAGGCGAAAGAGATTGTCGTGAGTACTAAATTTGATGTGTACTCGGAGCTCGTCAGCGATGTGATCTCGTTCTGTTATTTGCAGGAGAAGGAGCGTGATGCCTTGTTCAAAACAGGAGCGAACTATTTGTTCAGCAGTGTCCTTACAGCCCTGTCACAGATGGCTGTCGCTGAAAAGCTTTACATGTCGCTGCAGTATCTGGCTCCCAAAAGCTTTCTGAGGAAAGACGTAAGTGCTTCCCCACAATCGCTCCCTTCTGTATTCCCCGTTGTACTGTCTTTGTCCATATCTGCCAGCGGAAGCTCGGGTGAATAAGATATTAATTTGTAGTCGTCGAGATCGACAGTATATTTTCCTTTTTGTATTGCTTTAACGAACGGCTACTACATTTTCGCTTTATCGTCACTCAGCTACACATTTTTGGTGGGAATCAAACATACAATCATCCTTCTTTCGATACGTGATGTATGCTTATAGCGGCGTTGCGCTATGTGCAAACACTGCAGACAGTATGGTTGCATAATGTGCTTCCTGGTGGTTACTCAATGGCTGATGTTATATACTATGTCGTTTTCTTTCACTTGCAGCCAGTTTATAGAGTGTGTGTGTGCTTGCTGTGAAGATGTTTTCCGTCTTTGTTCCCGTTTGTATGGTTTATCCATTTCTGTGCCATTGTCAGCTGGAGCATATTGAAATGCTTAGTTTAAATTCGGTTACACTTTGAACACTTACCGGCTGTAAAATTCTTTTGGAACCCTTTTAGACCTCCCTGAAGTCACTCTATGAGGCACTGAGGCTGGAATTTCTGCGCCTGAAAGACCAAGCATCTTGTTCGACACCAATCTCTTGCAGTCCATCTCCTTCGAGTTGCTCGCCTATGTCACCATCGCCATCGGCCACATCTCTGAGCTCACTGAGTCCAGGGGTTGTCATAGGCTCCTACCAAAGCAGCTCATCTTACATGTCCCAGTCACCTCCGGCTCCTGTTCTGGATGCCTTTTTAAGTCACCTGTGTGGACAGCTACATTCATTTGTGGTGGCACGTGTCAAATCAGTTGACTTGTATCCTTCCTTGGGTGGGTGCTTTTTCTTGTCTGCTGTTTTGCTGCCAGTACCTGAGAACCAGTCTTTCAGTCACATAAAATCCCTGTTCTCTTTTCATTGGCTCTGAAAATCTAGATGCATTTACCTGTGGGCTTTCTTGCCGATTGTTAGGACTGTCGTATCAATTTTTGATCACCGCCGAACCTTACTATTTGTGTAATAGATTTACTTAGACTGCCTCATAATGGGAACAAAAGTATTTCTGTTAAGGTGTATGACTTAATTGTTGCACCTTAACTATTGATGCAGCTATGACAAGCTTTACTCCCTGAGTTCTGGGAAGATGATGAAGTTTAAGGAATTGTCTGCAACACTGCATGACATCATATCGCAGAATGAAAACCTTTTTCATCATCCTGTTCTGACTGCACTGAAGTCATCATTCAGGTAAATCTTCAAAGATCTGATCATTTCGGGACTGAGTTGTAAGTGCAGTACTGTCAGGAGGAAAGTGGCATACAGTGCTGAGTGGTCAGAAGAGCTTGAGCAAAGTGCATTGCATTGACGTCTAGCGACAGCACTTAGAGTGAGACAGCCAGTCTTGAGCCCTTTTTCATCGAGCAAGTCATTTAGCTCGGCTTCACATGTAGCACTTTTTTTTCCAACTGAAGTGCAACACATCGAAAGGAGCCAACTGATATGCCTACAGAAGTAAAGACGGTCCCTGGCCAGCTGTCTCAACCCCAGATACTGTCAGTAGATGCCATAGACATTCAGTTTTAGGGAGCTCTGCCAGTGGCTGGTGCTTAAACACAACTTTGGTCACGAAAGTACAGTCTAATCTGTAGGCAGTTGTATGCAACTGAAATTTCTTTATCAGATTTAGCATTGAGGCATAAAAGGTATACCTACAGCTACAGCATTGAGAGCTCATGCATCACTCGCACGTCATAACATTGTAAAAGGCTAGGCATTTAGCACTTGATAGGTAATAACAGTAGAGGTGCGCACACACAGGAGGGAAAGAGATTAATGGGACACCACACTCTCTAACTCTTCACTTAGTGGCCCAAAGCCCTAATGTAGCATTCACCCATGAACTTTACAAAGGGAAACGAAAAAAAGCTTTGCAACATACTTTAGGCCTAATATCTACTCTACTTGCTTTCTTCCGATTCAAGTACCTTTTCTTATTCACACTTGCACATATCGAAATTTGTACCATTAGTAGATAGAGATCTGTACCAGCATGCTTGCAGTATTTATTGAAAAAGAAAAAAAAAATGAAATTTTTACCTTGGAGTCTTAGCAAACCTTGACACATTCAGTTGTGAACCAGGTGAAAAAGGAAAAAAGTTGCAATACCTTGAGGTATGTAGTGGGAAGGGTTTATTTGATGTCTGATGCCTGTTGCACAATCTTTTTCCTGTATTTGTAAAGGCATTTGCAGCATAAAATCTTGGGCCCTTTCAAAAAGAACTTGTTCGTAGTCATTATGGTGGCCTGTCGTACCTTTCTTTTGTCTGTGCCCTCCCAATGTCTTATCAATTTTTGCTATTGGATCTCAAATCTATGTGGTTGCAAGTTAAGACATATGTCTAGAATTTTCATCTCTCTTGTGGTCAATTTACTGGAGAATAGGGGAGTGCAAACGTTTAAAGAAAAGGTTAGAGAAGACATTTCGACTTTTTTTTTCTTTTTGTAGTGGTGCGCAGAACAAAAGGATGTATTTCTGGCTTTGTCGCTTTGGCTCCATTGCAAAAAATACTATTTAAGAATATGACCTTGCAGCGTGTTTTATCAGTATGTTTAACTTCAGATGTGCGATTTGCAGCACAGAGCTGGAAACACTGCATCAGCTGCTTGAAGCCCAGGTCATGCTTTCTCAGTGGCAGTTCCTGCAGGCATTGCTGCACCTCAAAGGGGCTCACGCCAGGCTGGGAGAATGGAATGCAAGCCTCCTGTTGCCAGAGGTATCAATTGTAACACCAAGGCTGGTTGTACAGCCCAGCAGGGCACCTTTTCTTATTGTTGTTTTGGCTGTCCGACAGTCCAACTAGCAGTGTGTTATGGCTGTTGTTTCTTGGCCATTTGTGAGAATGGTATATGGGGTTTTCATTTAGCCATTAGATGTGTTAATAGTTACACATTTGACTGTGGATAATTTGACTTAAAAGGGAGGAAAAGTGGGCTTGGATTAGAGAGAACCTTTTATCATGTGGTGTTCGCTGGATTAAAGTGCCATTTTAATACATCTGCCACACGGGCAATCTCAGTGCCCATTGAGTGAATGGCTATTGAGATTTTCGAGGGTCATCGGGATGCACCAGTGCCACACGACAAATTTCAATGACCATTGGGTAGTGAGCATGTGATCCGACAGATGGCGTCACGGGTTACAACTTCCAGTAAAAATGTGAAGTTAAATAGAATAAAATGCGGCGGATATCGCACTAAGTGCTATTTTTTAATGAAAGTTCATTCAAAGAAGGGTATTCAAATACCTCACAGCTCAGCATAACGCACAAGCACCACAGGGAAGCAACGGCGGAACGACGATGTACAATGTGCAGTCGCCGTATTCATTTTGCGCCAGCAATGCTGCCACAGCTTGGCGGTCATCTTCGCTGCGTTCGTGGTTGCTATCATTAGACGCACATGTGGGGTTCTTCTTGTTCTCAGTTGTCGCAAAGAGGGGTAAAAGGCAAGCATGAGTGAAACGCTGCAGCATGCCGCACTGCTACAGATCAGCAGCTCTTTGTTTCATACATAGTTGTCAACGTAGCCAAAGAGACAGAAGTAGTCCGTCAAAAAAAAAAAAATGTCACTCCACCTCGCGTTGTGTATCAGTGGTATGAAGCGCGAGCATGTTTGTTCATTTTATGAGGAGCCCAGGTTTGATCCTCAGCGTAGGTTTTTTTTCTTTTCTTCTTTTTTCTTTATTTTTCTTTTATTCACCAAATCTCTAGATAGTAAGTTTAAATATGAGCCATATATAACTGCCCGTTTTTTTTTGTTATCAAAATGAAATGACTTCTTTGAAAACCAGCGCGCTATTTACTTTTTCCGCAGGGAAACGCAAGTGAAGTGAGAGTTGGCTACGAACGTTATGAAAGGCGCTGTTTTTCGGTGTTCAGAGATTTTTTCTCATGCTGCACTTAATGAATCATTAATTGTGGGGTGATAGAATTCAGTGCGGCTTCAATTATTCAGGGCAACGTCGTCTGGAGGCTATGCGGTATAGATTGGTGATGTTTTGGATTTATGGTTAATGGGGGTCCAACGTCCCAAACCTCGCTGTTCGTCATCCTCACAAACCACAATAGCTCATCGTCGTCTTCTCGCGGTAACAATATCAACGGCGAAAATTCGTGTTTCTACACAAAGGAGGTGTAAGAATAGCATGAATGACGTGGTGGCTGGTATATTTAGCATCACCTCGCATGTTTTTAATATTTGTAGATATCAGCAATGATAGAACTTATTTTTGTAACTGGAAATAACCGTTCGTGGTCGATCGTGAGCTACTATAGTTTTTTGACTGCTGCCCATACTTACAAGGGTTTAAAAACTGGTGTTGCAGATTATAGAATGTTATATGTAGACATTTGCTATACATGTCGTGTGAATGGCCGACAATGTTTGTACGGCCTGTATTTTAGTGTAAAGAGAACAGTGCACCAAAATTCTCTTGTCCAAGACTGTTTTCTTCCTTTACATGCTTGAGAAAGTCAATTTTTAAATACTGGCGATTGCTAGATTGCTATACTGATTTCACCTGTCACCCGAAAATTAGGGCAGAAGCTATTTCACAATCACCTTCGATGATATTGTGGCCAGCATCCAAACGTTAACGAGATGCCGTAGCAACACCCGTATATAGAAATCCTCAAAGGAGGTAAGTAATGTTGTTCACATTAAAGGAAAAACCCGCTGTGGTGGCGCACTAGTTATGGCGCTCGAGTGCTGTACCCAAGAATGCAGGATCATATCCCAGCTGCAGCAGCCACATTTCGATTGAGTCGAAAGCAAGGCGCTCATGTGCTGTGCGATGTCAGTGCACGTTAAAGAATTCCAGGTGGTCAGAATAGCCTGAGGCCTCTACTACAGCCTATCTCATAGCCCGAGTTGCTTCGGGGCATTAAACCTCATAAAACCATCATCAGTGAGTGTGGAGTTAGAGCCTGTGAAATCATCTTTGAATTCTTTGCTACTGCTTTCATGGAAAAAAGATGTCTTGCAGCAGAAGCAGCGGTATCGCGCGACTGACACTGGAGCTGTGCTTCAAGTGATTCTGTCCGCTGAGTTGCTGCCTGCCGGAAAAGGAAGGGACTTGCACAGAAACCAAAACAGTGTTTTTCAGCGCGTTAGCAGGTCTAGTAATGCAGCCAGTTTTATTATAGTACTTGTCAGGGTATCTGCCTGATAACATAACAACATGGTTTTCTGGCTCCTAATGCTCGAAATAAGCTGAAGTGTTCATTGCCTAGCATCACACAGATTATAGCATTTATTCCACCGTTTTTAATGCCGCAGCACTACTAGCGCATCCTTTTGCAAAAAGCAAGTACGTACAGTCTTTGTCAAAAGTTTACGGCCCAAGAGGTTCGCTTCTAAGCTCTGTAAGGTGGCTGCTGGCAGCAATACTGGAATATGAATGTAAGCTAGAGGAGAATAAGGGCGAGATTTGTCATCTACGAGATTTCGAACGTTACAGTTGCTTTACGAGCCTCTTTACTGGGCTTAGAGCAAAAATCCTTGGGCCGTAAACTTTTGACAAAGACTGTACATGTGGCTCCGAAGCCGATTTGACCTTTGTGAGTGCCTACAGAATAAAAATTTCCTTTCCTATGGGTTTTGAATGCAGGATGACTCAAAGAGATCATCTGCTGGCCTCTGTGTTAGACCACTACACCATTTTAGTAGCGGGCTTCTTTGCATGCTAAACTGCCGCTTTTTTGCGCTGTGGTTGAGATGTGGTCTCTATCGCCTTCATCTGCCTTGACAAAGATGCACTAAAAGCCAGAATTGGTAGTGGTAGCCATTTTGAATGCGTGGCTGTATTTTGACACCTGGCCTGTAGGTGGCACTTGAAGGAAATGAAGTTGTTATCTCATGCATGAGTTTCCTGTATGAATGCTCGGTCTTTTGTTCTTATTGGTAGCTGTCTTTGACGGACCCACGTCATAGCACAGCCTACATGTGTCTGAACAGGTTGTGCCTGTTTTCTCGAGTTAGCGTGGAGGCTGACACATACTTGTCTGATTGCTTGATGTAAAGTTTTGCCGTACTCACGACGAGGACTACAGCGAGATAGACAATGGCAACGGTGTGAGGTATCGAGTGGATTGTGAGGTAGTAGCGCAGCAGACCAACACAATTCTAAACCGAGGCAAGCAAACATTCCATGCTTAGCTGCGTTAAACTATTTGCCAGTTTTTATAGCTAGTCTGCTTTACTGGGGGTTTCTTCATAGGCATCCACACCTCTATAGATGCTGAGAGACAAAAGCCATTTTCGCTATCTTCAGAGTGCAAACATAGTACATGACTGGTGATGAATCTACATCATGTTGTGCAAGTATGATGCAGCCTTGCCTTGAGCCAGGCAATTTGTTACACAGCTGCAGTTTCTGGTTGTTAAGGTCATCAACAGCGTTAGCTATTTTGGTGGCTGATACGACTGGCAAGGCGGGATGGTAAAGGTAGATGTATTGAGGTCTCTCTTATTGCATTAAGAAAGCTGTGTCCAAAAGTGTGCATCATATGTTAGTGTCATTTTCAGGCAGCAAAGAATACATAGCTGATGCAACTGTGGGCTTGGCATTGTAATGATAACAAAGAATGGAGGCAGCGAACAGTTCAGTTGTTCAAGGAATACTGTGCTGGAGGGGCAGGTAGGAAGAAAAATGAGGAAGGGGCTGGACATGCTCTACATAGTGCTTGTCTTCTTATCTTTTTGTTCCTTAACCTCTGCAGTATCATACTCCTTAAACATTATTATATATATTCTAAATTTTGCAATTGTTTCTTCAGTAGATACCAGAATGTTTGGTTTTAATCGCTCGAATGTTAACTTACGAAAAGAAATATTTACCTACCTGCAACTGCTGTTTGCAAATGTGCAGCAATTTGCAGAATCCATGGGAAAACATGCTAAAAAACATGATGCAAAAGAGAAGAGGAAAAAAACGACACAAACACTAGAGGAAAAAACCATTCATTGTGTAAATATTTCTCATACCTAGTATGTATAATTGATGATTGAAGTTTTCTCTTTAAGAAATTTGGGTATATATTCATTTATAGGATTTTTTTTTATGTCCTTTAGTAATTTGGCTTTTGGTTAATTCGTACGATTATACCACATGCGTGAAATCTGAACAAGGTTTAGTTACTGTCACAGTCATACTTTGATCGCTTTACTTCAATGATAACATGATGATTCTTCGAGTTTTGGCGCTCATGAGTATTATGCAATGCTCTGTTGGCCTTATAACTTCATATCTTCAACTTGTCACCAGCTGTTTCAAAGGTGCATCTTATGATGCAGAGTGCTGATCCAGTGTATATGTTTAAATGTTTGTTTGTGGACCAGTGTTCATTGTTCTATTCCATGTTTGTTGATCTATGTAATCCTGAGCTAAGGAATATATGGTTTTCTTTGTGGTCGTGAATTCTTTAGCTGCTTGTGAACTGTCAAAAAATTTCTATATAAGTGCGCTCCCCAATTACTTGTCACCCCTTCATTTTCTTGAACACATATTGCAGAATCGTCGCAGTGCTTCATCCTTGCTGCGGGCAGACAGACTTCCGCACCTGGTCACTTGGATCAATAAGCTGAATTCTTTCATGGTTGGAAAGGTCAGTGCTAGCACGGCCTTCATTCTTAGAAGAAAAGGAAAAGAAGCATTCGTGGTGCTGAAATTTAGGGTGCCGAAGGAACAGCCCTGACAGCCTCGTGTACCCATACCTGAACGACTCTTGATTTTCCATAGTTGCTCTTCACCCACAGATAGCGTGATAGCGTACATTGTGATGTGCAATCGTGCTATATTGTACAGCCTGTTGGTACCCAACAAAGTCTTAGTTCCAGCTTTGTTGCAATATTTCTTCACAGTTAATCTTTTACCTGCTTGTGGGCCTTGAGCCAGCAAAGGCATTAACAGCACTCTGCAGGGTGTTGGCACTAGAAATTAATACTGTCTGGTTCTTTCACCACAGTGCCTCTCCCATCCCTCAAAGCCAATGTCACTTTGGGAGTTTAGACCCCATATACCATAGTGCCACTGTTTTCAGATAGCAAGAGCAGTGATTCACAAAAACGAGATTGTCGTCACCCAAGCCTGTCGTCGACCAAGGTTGCTCTGGGACATGCAAGAGTGAGTCAGCACTTTGCTGGAAGTTTTTGGGGTTGACTTGACAGTTTGAGATTACTTGGTGAAGTTTTGATCATTTCGACCACAACATAAAATTCCAGAATTAAATGGCCTGGTGACCTTCTTCAAAGATTAGGAGGTAAGGCACTTTCTTCTGCCATTCGTTCTGCTAGGGCACAGCACAAGCGGGGTTGTTGGAAATTATCGGCAATTACTCACTTTCAAAAATATTGCTGATGAGAAATATTTACAGTCGAACCATATTATGTTGAACTTTGCCAGATGGAATTATCCTTCATATTGTCGAACAAAATCTGCGCACTGTAAAGCTATAGCATTAATGTATAGGAAAAACGATATGGCTCATCATACAAAAATTAGCCATCACAGCCGCTAGGTCAAACTTCGGACACCACTGGTTGAAGAAGCTGGCTTTTCCTCAACACATCTCCGGAGGGTAGGTTAATCACAGGAGTGTCGATAGCTGATGGAAGAGCCGCTGTCCGAGTTACGGTGGCTGGCGACACTCAAAGTGGCTGCGCTTCCAAGGAGCATCGACAGTGGATGGAAGAGCCGACACTACTCATGGACTTCCCTGTATGACAAGTGATAATGTGTATTTTTTGTTACTTAGGCAGCAGCTGCGTAACCAGCTAACCACAATGCAGTCAAACCCACATATTTAACCCGCAAAAGAAAAGAAATGCCTGCAAGTTCAATATAACACGTAATTCGATATAAAAGTTGAAGTAAATATAACAACAAACAAAGCACATTGAGGTAGAAAAAAAAAATTGAAGGTTTCAACGCTGCTGAACCGAATGTGAAGCGAAAGCTTTGGCTGCAGACGACCGAGCGTTGCATCAAACTCAACCAGTGTTCTGTTGAACCCATCAAACTTCACCAACACTCTAGGCAGAGTACCCGGGCTCGTACCCGACCGTCGGCGGCTGCGTTTCGATGGAGGCAAAACGGAGAGGCGTCCATGTGCTGTGCGAAGTCTGTGCACGTTAAAGATCTCCAGATGGTCAAAATTACTCCGTAGCCCTCCACTATGGTAGGGTGGCTAGAAGGTGAGGTGTGATGAAAGCGGCGTGCTTTTTATAGAGAGGGGTGGCCCTCTTAGCGTGACAGCCTCTGGGGCCAAATGGAGTGCTGCAGCCTGGAGCGCCATCAGCATTCCGGAGGAGACTTGAACGCGGCCATGGAACGCCACACGACAGGAGCAGTGGTGTACCGTCCAAACACACTTGCCGGAAAAGGTGTAGCAGATACTGCATCTTTCCTTTCCTGTAAACCAATTATAATTATATGTAGCACTGCAACCAACGCCGATACGAGAAAACGATGAGAAGCAAATGATAGGAGAGGAAGGGTAGGCTTTCGCCATTCTCCTCTTAAGGGACACCGCTGAGGAGTCGGCAGTGGCCTCGGCGCGCCAGCAGTGCACCGTATGATGTCATTCCCTCCTGGCGCATGCGCAGCTGGTGTGGTGGCGGAGGTATACCTTTGAGTCACCCGCGCAGCGGAGGAGTCGGCGGCAGCTCCAGCATGGCTCTCCAGCTGTGCTTTGTGTGACGTCACTCTTACCTCGCGCATGCGCATTTGGGGCTCTCCGGGGCTTCGCGAAATCACTCAGCCCTAGCGTAGTGTTGCTTTTGCAACAAAATATGTCTATTGTAGCCACTTATTATACACAGTTTACTAGGTCAAATAGCCATGAAAGTTTTCTGATTTTTCATTTTCATTGCTTTGGAAAAGATTTTTGAATGTTGCCAAAGGACTCCTAACAACTGCTGAGACCGCAGCCTTCCGTCGACATGCAGTAGTGATGAACCATACTGAATATCGAATTTTGCTAATCATGCAACTTTATTTAGAAGTAAAAGCAAATGCAACATGTTCATTTCTGTTAGGCTGCATAGCCAGCAAGACTCCGCAGATTCTCCTAGAGTTGCTTGTCACTTTCATCAGTAAAGTAAAAAACTTCGGCAGGACAAAGGGGTACTAACAGTTGGGAAGTTTAATCTTGGAAAGTTTTCTGCTATTGCCACAAGTAACATGCACTCTAATTCAGCCAGTCCATCTGTGTTATGCGATACCTTAATCACTTGCTCTTTGGTTCATGTGTTTCAAAGAGTTTGGGTATTACAGAATATTCTTGCACCACAGGCTGCATTAGTTAAGGAGGTTAACTGCAGCTTCTAAGCAGACTGGGCATGTTGCCGGGTGAGCACACAGTCTGTCTGAACCCAATCAGATGTGCCATATACTGAAACAACCTCAACAAGGTAGATTCTCATAGTGGTGCTGGAGACAGTGGGACAGAAAATGGAAAATCTTGTGAAACCAGGCATCATTCAACCTGTCGAAATACCTGTGGACCGATGTATCAGGACTGTTCCTGTGTTATGGTGCTGGGAGGAGCATGATGGTGCATTGACTCTGCCTGCCAAAATTGATCCCTTCCACGAACAAGATTTCCTCTCCTGCCAACAGGCATTCACGTCTTTAGGCGAGGTTGCAGTCTTTTCCAGATATGAAGACAAATTGGGCTTTCACCATTAAGACAAGCGTTCACTTGTTTTATTTGGTTAATGAGTCCGACAGTAGTTGGCCACATTAATGAAATTCTTGTTCTCACTTGTTCTAAGTGGAACATATAATTAAAACCTGATGAAGCGATGAAATGATTTTCTTCAGCATTCTTCCTAAACTGCTCAAAACACATTAGCACAATGTGGAAGAGGAGACCTTTCCTGGATACGGCATAGTTGTAAGGGTAACTATCTTGAGTCTAAGCAGGTTTGGCGGTGAAGGCTGTTTGACCTAAAACTTCTTCCCCGAACATTTCACCCCAAATAAAGCTTCAACCCACTGGAAAACTGGTGGGCACACGGTGACACTAGGAATTGACCCTGGTGATTGACCCTGGGGATTGACCCCGGCACCACTCGCATGCGAGTTGGATGCTCGAACCATCAGGCCACCACTGTAGTCACTGCACTGCAGAAAACCATCTATGGCATATGCCGAATAACGGAAATTGTGAATCAACTAGCCATGTTACTGCTACATGGACAAGAAAGAAAGGACAAAGAACTTCTTTTTAAGATGCTTAAAAGACAACGTTGAAAGACCCGCTGCAGTAGTAGCCTTTTGGAGTATCCAGCAACTGCCTAGCCACTTACTACGAGCGCAGGTTTTTCGAAAGCATGCCCCTTTTGTCAAGAGATAGCCAAAATTTATGGAGCCACAGTGCTGTGGTAAATTGTGTTTTAGAAATTGTGAGAACTTTTATGGTCATTGTTAACGGCCAACTGCAAGTGTTTAACTGCAACCAGCCACCTATAATAGTATAATAATAGTAAATAATAATAAATAACTATAATAGTAAAAGAATGTTTATTATCAGAAATTCGTAAACGAGGTTATGAGTTAACATCACTGACCTTTTTTCTGATGTCCACCTAACACTGGTAATTACGGTGCTGCAGAAGCTCTCTTCACATCTCGGGTAGCCTATTTTTCAAAATTACCGGGACAGTGAGATGCAACAACCAGCGCCACAACTGCAGCAGCTATACACAAATAGGACGGCGGTGACAGTCGTGGATAATGGTAATAACGTTTATCAGTGCTGTATTATGCAGCATCACGTTTCATAACGAAATGTGGACTTCACAATCTAGTTCTTGTGATTCAGTACTGTCATGTCTTTAGCGTTTGGCAGCTGTTATCATGTTTTTATCATAACATGCAATTAAACTATATGTGATCAGTGAACAGCTCACAACATTAGTATATTTAACGGACTTAGCAGCCTTAACATAGCGTTGTGGTTATCATGTACGTGGCAAAGAAAGCAGGAATTAGCAGTAAAGCTCTGCATATCTATGTCATAATGGTTGTCAGTATTCTTGGTTCCCCGATAGCTTTTTCTTATAATTTTTTATGTTGCTGTTATAGCTGTTTTAACTAACTGCCTGACAAATTTTCCTTTTTGCAGTTCACACTGTACTTCTACAAGATCTTGAGCAGGCAAACATCGCATCAGGAAATGAAGAATTTCGGTTCCAAGATGACCATTGACTATTGCCAGAGGTGAGACAATGGTTTGAATTCCTCTGAGACAGATGAGACAGACTGTCTACTAATAATTGCATGATGTAAATGTTTTACATACGAGCCCATCAAGCTTTACTCAGGCCTACTAAACTCCCTTGCATATTTATTGTAAACATTCATTTACAGTGGGGGAATGGGCTTATGTTACCATTTTTTATTTCACAAATTACTGTGTGGGTGAATATGTCATCTGCCATTTTTGTCCAGATACATACCAGAGCAGCCAACAACCACTTACCCCAAAGGACAGCATATGGGACCATCTTTTCCTCTCTTTTTTTTTTTTCTGATCAGTGTGAAATAATAATATCATGGAGCTAGTTGATTGGAAAGTAGCAGAAAAAACTATCGCATGCCGCCAGTAGAATCTGAACCACGGCTGTCACTGTGGACGAGGGTGGTGCTGGTGAACACTCTCATGGATAGGTTACATGCAAGATGAATACCTAAGAAAGTGGAAGGTTGAACAGCCATCACCTTATCTAATTTGGTAGAGCACTGGATGCAAAATGCAGAGGTTATGGGCTAGAATCCCACTGATGGCACATGTTTGTTTTATCTCCTGCTTTCTAATCAGTTATCTCTGTTATTACAATGTTATTTCACAATCATCAGCCCTGTCCCAAAAGAACACATCATCTGTGCTCTCCTTGACATCAGTGCCTGTTGGCTCCGTTCATACATATCTGCGCAAAAATGGCAAACGACATGCTCACCCACTCAGTAATTTGTGAGGGTTTGAATACACTGCTCTCTCTGACAGTTTTTCTGCCAGCTCAGTTTGTCTACAGTTTGTTGCCTCTCTCTCCTTCACTTTTGAAACTAGCCATATTGAAAGAGCTGGAGCACTGTTTTCACAATCCTTGTAACAGTGACGCTTTTTATGATTAAAAAAAAAACTCATCTTGCTGCAGCCTTTGATTAGAAAATTGCTGCTCTGACCTACAATGTGAGTGCTGCTGGTACATTTACTTTGCAACATAAGGTGCTGGTACCAGTGACGTTCAAGACTACCAGCTTAAAAAAAACCTACAGTCACAGGTGAACCCGACTTGTGCCTTGCTCACTTCACCCAGTTTCAACAACTAGTTTATGTATTTCTGTGGTACAGAAGATAAATTGCTGGACTTCGGTATATGGCTGGTTTTCCTAAATAAGGTAACGCTCATATGCATCATTAGATGAGACTTTTGGGATCCATGAGTTCTTGCTGTTCTGCTTCCACTTGAAACTGTTGATGAAAATATTTCTGCTTGTTGGGCACGTGTTAACGATGAGGTACCTTTTCTTCCATGTAACTTGTGTGAAAGTAGCTGCCCAGTGGTCACCACGCAGTCGTTGCAAGAATCGTGGGGAAGTGAGCAGTATTTTGCTGTTGAGGGTGTCATTGTAGTCCATCTAGGATGTTTTTAAACAGCCACCATGTAATCCACTCGTAATGCTGCAGGGCACATCGTTCATTCAGCTTGTAATCGCCATAAAATTCACCATGATGTGAGAGTGGCATGAATACATATTGAGATTGCTGCCGAGACTGCTTAGCATGCCTGTAGCCACCCTGTAGGTCCCATCGCTCCCTCCTTGATCTCAGCAGCGACCTGGTGTTTATGACACGGTGTTCCGCCTCAAGGCAGACCACAAAGCTGATGACTTGGCCAATGTCATACAGTCATCGCAGCTGTAATGGTGAAAAAAACAGCAAAAAGGGGTGCATTGTGCCACCAGGAGTACAAGGGCAAACAACACAGCCACAATTTCATTCACGCCCTGCCGTGGTGGCGCAGAGGTTAAGGCGCTCGACTACTGTTCCCAAGGATGCGGGATCGAATCCCGGCCTCGGCGGCCGCTTTTCGATGGGGGCGAAAAGCAAGGCACCTGTGTGCGGTGCGATGTCAGTGTACGTTCAAGAACCCCAGGTGGTCGAAATTTTCGGAGCCCTCCTCTCTAACGTCTCTCATAGCCTGAGTCGCTTTGGGATGTTAAACTCAACGAACCGAACCAAACCAAACCAAACAAGTTCATTCACGATTTCACAGCACACTTTTCTTGCTTCCTCTTCGAGTGCAACATGCAGTCTTTGGTGGCAAGCTTATGCGTGACATTACTATCCACAATTTCATTCACGCCCCGCCGTGGTGGCGCAGAGGTTAAGGCGCTCGACTACTGTTCCCAAGGATGCGGGATCAAATCCCGGCTACGGCGGCCGCTTTTCGATGGGGGCGAAAAGCAAGGCACCTGTGTGCGGTGCGATGTCAGTGTACGTTCAAGAACCCCAGGTGGTCGAAATTTTCGGAGCCCTCCTCTCTAACGTCTCTCATAGCCTGAGTCGCTTTGGGACGTTAAACTCAACGAACCGAACCAAACCAAACCAAACAAGTTCATTCACGATTTCACAGCACACTTTTCTTGCTTCCTCTTCGAGTGCAACATGCAGTCTTTGGTGGCAAGCTTATGCGTGACATTACTATAACCACCACCGGATCATGGAATCCTGTAGGAGAGCGGCTAAAAGCAGTTTCTTTCCACTAGGGCTTCATTTATCAATTTGACATAGGGCTGGTTTTGAACCTGGTTTCCATTTCAAGGTCTACCGTTCCTGGCATGACCACCTTGTGAATTAAGTCCCTACATTCTCTACCTACATTCTCTCTCATTGGTGGCGTAATTTGGGTTTTCTGCCTGCACAAAAAAGGCACATTTTGTCTCCGTTTTTCTAGTTGCAGATGTGTACAGATTGCAAAGCATAGCATAGGAAAGCATCTTAAGGCTTTTTTTTTTGTGCAGTTTTGCTACCGTATGGTTGGCAGATAGGATTTACAGTCGAGCCAACTTATAACGGCCACAGTTATAGCAAACGCTTGATTATTACAAATGAGGGTGCAGATAACGTCAAAATATCTATTATTGCAATGGCACTGCATCTTCGATATAATGAATAACCACGGCCACACAATTCGGTTAGAAAGAACGTGAAGGTGTCATAAACTTCACCCCACTGTCGAAAAATTTGCCCTTACCACACGCGCGATGACCTCCTTAAGTTCCTCCATTCTCCAGCCCACCTCTCCATCTCCAGAAAAGAAAGTCAGGTGACCTGAAAAGCAATCAACACGGAGCACTGGACCGTGCACTGACGCGCACTTCGGTATTGTCACGTCGCATGGCTAGCTGGCCCAGCTGGTCATGTGGCATGCATCGATTCCCCAATCAGGTCTCTGCCTTGTGTGCTGCTATCATCAGGGGTCTACTACTGTACTACTAGCAGAAACCTCAGCGGTGATGCAGGCATAGCGAAATCAGGGGGTAGATGAGCCATAAGTGAAATGCTGGAAGATATATATAGTGGCAGCACAGCAACCATAGTTCTGCATAAAAAAAGTAACGAAATTTCCATAAAGAAAGGTGTTAGGCAAGGAGACACGATCTCCCTAATACTATTCACAGCTTGCTTAGAGGAAGTATTTAGGGACTTGGAATGGGAGCAGTTAGGGATAAGGGTAGATGGAGATTACCTTAGTAATCTGCGATTTGCTGATGACATTGCCTTGCTGAGTAACTCAGGAGATGAACTGCAAAGAATGATTAGTGACCTAGACAGGAAAAGTAGAAAGGTAGGCTTGAAAATCAATATGCAGAAGGCTAAGGTAATGTTCAGCAGCCTGGGGAAGAAACAGCAGTTTACGTTAGGTAGCGAAGCACTGGAAATTGGGAACAACCCAGAGGGCTATGGAACGAAAAATGGTAGGGGTAACATTAACAGATAGGAAGCGTGCAGAGTGGGTCAGAGAATTAACTCAAGTTACCGACATTCTAGCGGAAATTAAGAAGAAGAAATGGATATGAGCAGGACATGTAGTGCGAAGAGAGGATAACCGATGGTCGCTTAGGGTAACATACTGGATACCAAGGGAAGGAAAGCGTAGCAGGGGGCGGCAGAAAGTTAGATGGGCGGATGAGGTTAAAAAGTTTGCTGGGGTCAAGTGGATGCAGCTATCACAGAACCGGGTTAATTGGAGAAATATGGGAGAGGCCATTGCCTGTAGTAGGCATAGTCAGGCTGATGATGATGATGAATTGAGAGACCAGTACCAACGCCCCACTTCGGAAATTTGTTTGTGTTACATTGTGTCCCTGAAACAGTTTGTTGGCAGCAAGGGCCTTGGAGAGGAGCACATGGCCGCCCTGGACAAGTTAGAAAGTGCTGTAATAGAGTGTGCTTTGAAAAAGCACACGTGGATAGTAGCTGACGCGGAACTGGCCGTACCTGATTACTGCTTGGAGCCACTTCGGGGGTGCGGACAATGACGCTGAGAAAGCAGAACCATGCATTGATGAAGCCATAGCACGTGAAATGCGAGCAACCGAAGGCGAAGACTCCAACGAAGACATCGAGGATGCTGTCTTGCCGCTAGTTGCTGTGAGCGCTTCAACAGCGGTTAGTTACATCGTGTCCCTGAAACAGTTTGTTGGCAGCAAGGGCCTTGGAGAGGAGCACATGGCCGCCCTGGACAAGTTACAAAATGCCGTAATAGAGTGTGCTTTGAAAAAGCACACGCGGATAGCAGAAGATTAGTGCTGCAGCACTTCTAGCCGCATTCTCGCAAAAACCCGATATCTGAAGCCGATTTGACCTTTGACCCTTCCGAGAGCCTTCAGGGGTTCACAGAAACAAATACTGTTTCCGTGGACAAACAGATACTGTGCCTTACTGTGCCTTTTCTTTCCTGTACAGTCCAGCCCACTTATAACGAACTTGATCGTCACGCGGCATTTGTTCGTTGTATCCAAAGTTCGTAGTAAGTGGACCACCTATAATACGGGCAAAAAGAGCAAGCGAGACGTAAGTTAACTTTATTTTTGAAAAAAGTTCGTGATGCATGTGCTTCTTCAAAGCTGATCGCATCACTGCCGTTTCTAATTTTTCCAGCGCGGTAATATGTTCACCGCCAAGGCCTCTGCTGCACACGAGTTCCTTAAGCGGCGCGATGTAACCAATCGCGGTTGAAGCGTTCACAGCAACCGGCGGTAGAGCAGCATCCTCGTCATCGTCCTCGTTGGTCTCTGGGCAGTCAGGAAGGGCTCGCACTGCACGCACAATAGCTTTGTCAGTGCATGGCTCCGCAATGTCGCCGTCGTCATCAGCAGAAACGAAATTGTCCCAGGCAACGTCGGGTCCGGCCAGCTGCGTGTCAACGACGCGTTGCCACAAGTCCTCGTGCGACCGGCCTTCCGGTGGGTGATCTATGGCGTCCTCGGTGCCTGGGCCCATAAAACCCGCCTTGCGGAAGCAATTTGCTATGCACTCCGCGGTGAGTTCCATCCACGCCGCTTTCAACATCTCCACGGCGGCAAGCAAGCTGATGCGAACTGGCATCAGCTTCTGGAAAACAGATCTGGGAAAGGCACGGATGCGGCAACGATGTCAACGCAGTGCCATCGCACAGAAAGAATCGACGGCGCAATGCCCTCAGCGCGGGGTGGCAACGGAGCAACGAATGGAGAACCGGTTTGAGCCGGTAGAGCAGGTGCCTGACTTTCCGGATTGGCTGACGCAGATCACGTGGATGCATCACAGCGACGCGGGTGGTGCCACTTTCTCTTTCGTCACCGCGCGCGCGCGCGCTTTTTCGTTTTCATTTTTCAACGCACACTTTTTCTTTTTTTACTTTATTTTACCCACAAAGGAGCGCCAGGGGACGCTTTGTGCGCTCTGTGTTCGGGTCGTGTCAGGGGAACACAAAGTGCATGAAATTCCCCTGCTGCGGGTTCGCAGTCGAGCGAAACCGCGCCAAACACCGCCGGCTCAGTCAACTACGGGGGCCCGACAGCTTCGCATTCGCTCTAACCGAGTGTTGAGGCCACAACAGTTCGTTGTATGTGAGACACTGTGCCATTGCCCCAATATATATTTTGACGGTAGCACCGCCCTCGTTCATACTAAGCGAGCGTTCATTATATCTGATGCTGTTATAAGTGGGCTGGACTGTAAACCAATAACAGAATGCCGGTGAACTTTGATGCCTTCAACGGAATGCTGGTTGTGTTCAAAAGAGGGCGCGTGATGTACTGTGTGCAGCAGCAGCAATGCTCAGGCTTTTGCATTTCTTCACTGCAGATTCTGTGGTGCTTTTGGGACCTTTAGTGCATTAGCACTACTAGCCACATTAAAAACCCAATGTCTGAGGCCAATTTGACCTTTGATCTTTCCGAGGGACAAGTGACGGGAGGAGGAGGAGGAGGAGCATAGCTCCGTCACACAGAGAATCTGCACATGTTTGCGGTCTGGTGCAGAGAGGAGAGGAAAGGCTGCGATGAGTGCTGAGGGAGAAAAAAGGCGATGGGGGAACACTCAATGTGTGCGAAACCGGTTCAGAAGTGAAGCGAAAAGGTTTCTGCTCCAAAGATGTGGTGCGGGGGCAGAGGTTGACTAATTTCTATGATGGCTCTGCTTCTCGGCTTAGCATGGAGGGTAACCAGGAGCCGTCCTGGTTTCTTGACGAATTGTATCATCGTGTGTGATGAAGGGAACGAAAGCCACAAGACAACAGCGGGAGTAGGAATCAACAGAGGTCGATGTCATTGCTAAGAGACAGAAACATGTGGACACACAGAAGCAGTATATACAGAAAAAAGTCAGCAAGAAACCTATAAGAATGGCAATAGAATAGTTGTAGAGACCTTTTATTTCAAAATTATATTCTTGTGGAGGACGTTAAGGCCACATCAAACTTTATTGACCACGAAATTGTGTTTGCCAAACTGTAGTACAAAGTGCGATTTGTATCTAATGTCATCGCTAATAAAAGCATTACTTTAAGAAGATTGTATCTGTGATGCAGGTCTGGAAGCATGGCTGCTTGATTAACACAGAAAAATATTATTTAATAATTGAGACATAGCAAGCACAATCGTGTCAAAACGCCCTGCTGCTGCACGATATTCCATGATAATAGAGTTAAACCGTCTGTATTTTTAAAAATAAACGCTGTATTTTATTAGTATTATCAAAGTCCGCTTACTACAAACTTGGGATATAACGAACACAATCAGAGTGACCGTCAGGTTCGTTAGAAGTGGGTTCTACTGGTCTTAACTAGCTACATTCATGATTCACATTCATTTGACGATACATGAAAGACTTTATATTTGCGTTCTATCTCTATACTTTTCATACGTCAGCCACTGCTGCCATGCTTGCTTGGTATGATGATGGTTGCAGCCCAGGGCAAAGCATTTCGAGGCTATGCTTTTTGGCACAGATTTGGTGCTAGTATGCTGCTTTTGGCCTGTATGAACGTGGTGCAATTAGCTGTTTGGCCTTGAGTGGAGAAGAATGGTAGATACCCATCTTGGCATGATCTCGCCCTTTTAGATTTAGTGCGCGGTGCAGGCGCAGTCCATGTCTTTGTGCAATAATTATGATACAGTCACAAATGAAATGATAAGGAAATGTCAAATTATTTTTTTAGGACACAGTAGGCAGTGATTTTTGCCTCAACACTGCATTTGGCACCATCAATGGGAATCGCGTTCTCAACAAGCAACATCATCTCGATGAAATCCAACCCACTTCCCTGTATTTCGATGCAGTATTGTCGCAACGCATCGGTAGCAGAAAGGGCTCCTTGCAACGCCGAGAGAGAATGATTGTCTTCCGGTGGTGGCTTGTCGGTGGGACCGGCACCAGATGCCAACATATCTGCAAGAATTTCAGAGTCCAGTGTGTTCGCTGTCGCAGCAACGTCACCTCCAACTGTCAAAAAGTCCTCGAAGGCAGCTTTTTCTGGCAGAGCGTCCAGAGTATCGGCAAGCTCTTCCCAAAGCTTGGCAATCTCGCGGTTGTCTTGCACCAAACTCGCAGCTTCAGCACCCTTCCTGGCATAATCCAGCATGGTGGAAACAGTTGTGGATTGTATCTCTAGTCACATCTTGCCAGGTGTGGTTGATCATTTCAATTGTGGCTAGCAAATTTATCTTCAGCTGGTCATTCACCCACAATTTCACCAACAGGTGCTCACTGATGCGCTTGCGGTAGCCTTGCTTGAATGCCCATATGATTCCTTGATCAAGGGGCTGCAAAACTGCTGTGGCATTCGGTGGCAAGAGGCAGAGCTTCTTGTTTCTGAGCGAGACACCACAATGGTGCGCGGAGCAGTTGTCGAGGTGAAGCCAAATCTTGCGTCCGCTCGTTGAAAGTTTCTGATCACAAACATGCAGCCAAACCTCAAATAATGTCCTGGTCATCCAGGCCTTTGAATTCGACATGTATGTCACTGGCAGCGAAGTGCACCCTCGCAGGCACATCGGAGACTTGAACTTGCCACTGACAAGCGGTTGCAACTTTGTGGACCCGACCATGTTCGTCGTGAGAAGTGACTTGGGCCCTATTAATTTTGCCTATGTGGCACCTCTCATTTTCGAACTCCAATGTCCTACTGGGCAGTAGTTGCCAAAACAAGGCAGTCTCATCCGCATTAAAAAATGTTGAATGGCATCCACTTCTCGATACCTTCTGCATCCACGGCATGGCTGTCACCTGCAACCACTTTTCCGGTAATAGGGTAGTTAGTGGTCCTTAAATCTTTGTAGCCAACCACAAACAGTTGTAAACCCCTCGACGTTCAGGATGCAGTTGAAATCTTTTGCCTTCTGTTTCAGCGTGAGGCCGGAGACTGGCAAATTTTGTGTGTGGACTTTCAGAATTACTTTTACAGGGCTTTCTCTACTTTGTCATAAGCTGGTTTGCAGAGGCGACAGCCGTCAGCTTTTGGGCAGTCCTGCGCATTGTCTCTGATGGCGGGCTGGTTTTTCAGGATGGGGATCAATGTGCACTGAGAATTTTGAAATGCGCTGCAACATCTGACTTTTTTTCGCCACGCTCGACACGGCGAATTATCTCAAGCTTGTCGGAAAGCGGCAGAGCGTGCCGCTGCTTCGTTGTCATCTTGCAGAAACGTCTACAACGTACCTACGACCGGAGCCGTATGAGCAACACAGCAGCACACTAGAGCGGCATGCAAAATCGCAAACGCAAAGAACGCATGAAGGATGTGGCATGGAAAATGCTGCCTTCTCTTTCTCCCATTATTCGAGATGCGATAGGTCCGAAGCTGTTCGCACATACTTGATCATGTGGTAGGCAGCTGCCAAATGGGAATGTGGCAGAGCAGCTGGCAGGAGGTGCAGAATTTAAAGCCGCTCCCGGTCCTGTTTTGGCAGGCCTGTACATTTTCTTTCGTTTTTCTTACAATTGCAACAAAGGTTCATGGAAGCACTGGCAGGTAGCGCGGCAGCCCAGAGGCTGCCCGTAGCCGGCCCACAAAGGCATTGGCGGGCATTTGGTGGCGGATGGCGCGCGCTCACAGTTTGATATATCCGCTGTTTAATTCGTTATAAAAAATACGTTTTACACGCATAATATCAGCAGAACTTCAAGCGCTTGCTATATGGCATAATTTGCTATATGGCATAATTTGCTTTCTCCTGGTTCGTTATATTCGTATTCGATTGTACATAGCTGGTTCCTGGCGTCTCTATGCTGCCTGTAAACTGGAAGAAGGCCATTTTGCCAGATTGTTTAGGCATGAAAGGTGTCAGATTTCGTATACGTTAGAGTTGTCAGCTTGCCCAGCATGCTTGACTATGTACTACTTTATCACACCGCGCCGATATGGCACCTCATTATGGCAGGTTTGACGACACCATCTCCTCTCTGGCTGAGCTTTACAAAGCACCTACAAACGCGGTTGCTGCAAATCACATATTTCCACAGCCAGTTGCATGCTGTTGGCAATACAGCAGATGGTTACTTTACTGCCCTTTTCGTAGTCTTGCTGGAGACTGTAGACTTAGTAGCCTGACAAATGACATGATTCGGAATGACAGATGGTGAAGAAAAACTGTTGTCATTGGTGCCTATCCAACATGTCAGTAATAATTCTTATCACGGCATGGCCTGATAGGAAAGCTTCGCAACAGCTCTCATACTGCCCCCTACCTTTTGAGCTGCCCACCGTGCCTTATGTACTGCACCGGGATGACAGAATTGTTGTTCCCAGAAGTTTGAGATGGGGGGGCCACTTTGTGGATGTCGCATGTGAATCGTATCCTGGAATCAACCACGCAAGAAGCAGGCTGGTTGGTGCCACCTATGCTGTTTTATAACTAACCACCTATGCTGCTTTATAGCCAGCTACCAGTGCTTCACAAGCAGTCCAACAAAAGCACTCCAAAGCATTTTCCAGATTAAATTGAGCAAAATAAAGTCAATTCTGAACTTTATGTAGGTCACTGGAATGGAGCCATGCATCGCGATGTTGCAATCAGTGACATAATTGCCAGGCACTTTCCATTGCGTCTGCCAAAGTAATTTTACTCACTTGTGTTGTAATTTTAGCGCTTGTGTTGTGTTGTTGTCTTCTCTGCTCTGCTCGTCTATTTCATGCTCGTTTACCGTACCTACCAACTAGCCCAACTTCTCGCATTAACGTAACTTCAGTCGCCAACAAGGGCCTTAGCCCGTAAACAAGCCAGAGTTCCTGCATTTAAAATTTTTTGATAAGTGAATTACAAAGTTCTTTTCAATCTTTATGAAGAGCTGTGTCGAGAAGGTGCTGGCAAAACATTTTTCTCTACCATCCCCCTCTCTGTGCTACACCACTTCGGACGTCCCAGTGCAGTTCCTTTTTGCTGCTGGCGAGTATGTGCAAGTCTGGACGCTGACTGCGTCAGGAAAATAGTCGGTCAACCCACTTTTAGGAGAGTATAAAAGAGTTGTAGAATTACTGAACTTTATTCACACATAATGAATGATGAACAAAGCAGGAGGGGCAATTTCATAAACAGAAATTTGAATTTGTAGTGCGATACACACGCACATAGGCATGAGGAAGAAAGGCGAATGAAGAGAGTGGTTAATTTTCAGTCCTATGTCTTGTGCTCACCATCTGAATTTCATATGCAATACAATACTGAGCACATAGCTCCACATGTTGATTCAGAGCCATGGCCATTCACTTGCCTTTTTATGAAAGATGTAGTTCAGGAATAATTCTACAAACGTCTATAAATGTATGCAGACAAACTAACAGAGCCGTTTTGTTAATATTCGTTAAGCTTTTCAGAGTAATGCAACCATAATAGGGCCAGAAACACCTAAGGCAAGAGACACTTGCAGCAAGTGGTGCTTTCACGTCAACGGGAGGTTTTCCTTAAATGGTGAATTGCCAAACGGCTACAGGTAGCATTTAGTGCGCCTTTAGATGTAAATTTGACTTCATTCAACTCGCTACATATATATATATATATATATATATTTGTGTGTGAATATTTATGGTTTGGTTTGTGGAGTTTAACGTCTGAAAGCAACTCAGGCTATGAGAGACGTTGTAGTGGAGGACTCCAGAAATTTCGACCCCCTGGGGTTCTTTAACGTGCACATCGCACAGCACATGGGCGCCTTGCTTTTCGCCGCCATCGAAAAGCTGCTGCCGAGGCCGGGATTCAATCCTGCGTCCTTGGGAACAGTAGTCAAGTGCCGTAACCACTGCGCCACCCCGGTGGGGATATAGATATATATGTATATTTATATTTAGATCAAACAAGCACAGCACCTCTTGGTTTTTTGTTTGCCTCTAAACCTCTCCTTCGTACTGTTCCGAAATGACCGCTATTCTACCTGAACAAATTTGTATATTTGTGTCTAAATCAGATATGATGGTAAATTGAACCTGTTGTCTCCTACATGCCTCTTTTTTTTTTTTTGTTCTCCTCTTGTGTTCACTTCAGGATAGCGAGCCTATACAAAAGGTCAGATGCACTCTGCGTTCAACTGTTGTTTGAAGCACTGGGCATTGAAGGCTACTACGAGCACGGCTATCGTCACCCGGATCATTTTGTCGAAGCTCCCAAGGGCATCGACTCCTATCCTGTCATCTACTCTTATCCCCCTGTAAGTTGATCCACTAACACTAACAAAGGTGCATTACACTGTGCAAGTTATTGTCGCTTTTGAAAGTTTTTGTCTCAAGGATATTTGGCTGGAGACTATGCAGTGTGATATAAAACTGAGCAAAACTACACAAGCAGGCTCTGCTACGAGCTTCTGCTTTGAATGTGGGAGACAGTCATGAGCTTTATGAAAGGGAACTCTCAAGTGCATGGCGGATAGCCTTGTCCAGAACAAGCGGCGAAGTGCGGCGGCATTGGAAATGGAGTGGCGAGAGCAGGCAGCTAAAGAAAGGTGCTGCATCGTGCTGCCGTCAACTGCTATCACTGCTTGCTTGGTGCAAAATTGGGACAATAGCTAATCGCGATGAAAGAAAATATTTTCTTTTTTCTTTCTTTTTTTATGCTCAGCTATAAAAAAAGAAGCAAAGAGTAATGATTCACATTTTGTTGTAGCCCCTTAAATACAGCTTTACAATTCGGGTTCATTCATTATCAGGCACACTGGCCATGCTTGAAAGAGAGGTGAGCTAAATTTGGTTTAGTACTAAAGAAGCTGGGGCGCTCTGCATGCCACACTGTTATGAGACAGCTGCTAGCATATCAATGAAATGGACGTCTTAGAGCATGCAAGCGATGAAAGTTGAAACAGATAAAACCACTCAACACTTTGTCGTATTCGTTGCCTCTCATGTTCACTTCTGTGTTTGTTTTCTTGTTGGCAGTCGTGAAATCAACATGCTTCCTTTCATCATGATCACCCGTTGTCCCGATTTTGCGCCAAGCGAGCGGTGATATCGGCCCTTCCATTCGACAGTTTCTTGACAATGCCCCCCTGCGTCACTAGGCAAATAGAAGAGAGAAGAAAAAGGGATGGCAGGTGTTCTCATTGGTCTCGGGCTGGATTATCATATTTACTTGAGTCGAAGTCGACACCTGAAAGTTGAAGGCCACCGAAGAAACAAAATACCTCTCTTGAATGTAAGCCAACTGAAAAATGACAAGATTAAAAACGACAACAGCTGTGAACGGCAAAGGCATTTGTTTGTGAACAGCCTCTCTCCTGCTCCTCGAGGACTTCCAAGCACTATTTGTATACAATTCTCAGGCTACTAGGTGACACTGCAAGACACAACTCCGTGACCCTTAAAATTCCTGCTTTGTAAATTTGCAGCCGTCCTAAAAAGTACTTTCTTTGGCTACAGCTAAGAGTAATTAGTTAGTGGCTGCAGTGCAGTCTTCTTTCTGATAGAGGTTTGGGAAGTGCCATCTGCACGCCTTTGTTGAAGTATATATATGTGGTTTGTGCGGTTTAACGTCCCAAAGCGACTCAGGCTATGAGAGACGCCGTAGTGGAGGACTCCGGAAATTTCGACCACCTGGGGTTCTTTAACGTGCACTGACATTGCACAGTACACGGGCGCAATGCTTTTCGCCTCCATCGAAAAACGGCCGCCGAGGCTGGGATTCGATCCCGCGTCCTTGGGAACAGTAGTCGAGCGCCGTAACCACTGCGCCACCCCGGCGGGGTGTGTGTATATATATATATATATATATATATATATACATTTACATATACATATATATGTTCTTTTTTTTTTTGTTTTAATAGGCTGTTATTTTTTATGTATTTATAATTGTATGTATAAATCCTTGGGTCTAAGTTGACTTAGGAGCTTGTATTATATGTTCTCTAAAAAAACTGTTGGCTTAGATTCAAATAAGTGTGGTAGTCACCGTACGCATGAGGAAGGAGGAAAGGAGACCAAAAGGAGTAAACAGACAAATGGGAATTAAAAGCCCTCAGAAATAGTATAGCCCTTTTGCAGAATGGTGCCTGCTGAATTGTTAAGCAGAGATAAAATACACTTACACAAATGCAAATGCATAAATACAAATGACTGATGTGAACAGTCTTCGTGCAGGAAATAAAATTTAATATGATGAGCATTGTTTCGATTTGATGAAATCAGTTCCAAAGGTACCAGTGGAAGCTGAATGCTTAAAACAAAGTTTCGGGAAATTGCTGATAGTGGTGGAGAAGGCTCAAAAGGAGAAGGAAAGGTGGGGATTTTAGCCATGAAGGCATCCGGGTTTGCTACCCTGACCGTAGGGTAATGGCTTAGGAGGATTAGGTTTAAAGGAGAAAATAAAGCAAAGGCATGCAGCATACAGTAGCGAACTCTTAGCCTGTCATGAAGGCCCAACGCACTCTAGAAATGCAGTGGTGCCTGGCAGGCCTTCAGCACCGTAGCCACTGTGCAATAGGGCTCCCAAACTCAAGTTTCGAGATGCGACAGCAGTGCCACAGCGGCACGAGGCAAAATTGCCGGGAGCCGGCCGGCAGCAGAGTCGGGGAGTGCAGCAGACGCGGCAACATGTTGAATAGTGCCGAAACGTGCGTCACTCCTAATAATATTTACTAACTGTTCACAATGGCATCTATCCCTTTGTCCTCGCGAAAAGCAGGACACCATTACTGTTGTGTTGCGCACTGTCGCAACAATCTACGCAACAAAAAGAACCGAGATCCGCCGATGAGATTTTATCGCTTTCCGGGCAAGTGGTATGAGAAGCAGAGGTGCGAAGCAGGGATAGCTGAGGCCCGCAGGATCAAGTAAGCGTCTCCCTTGCTGCAGTGTCAGTTTAATTCGTATCGCGTAGCAGTACTAGCAATCGCAGTCATGCATCTGAGATCGATTCGAAGGCTGGCTTTCTTAAACATTGCTTGTGCTACCTAAAACCGACTCGGTCTCATTGCTTTTCACACATTAGAAGGCAGCGTGCTTTGCCGTCAATGGGAAGTGAATTTGACAGTGCCGCATGCAATTAGCAGGGTGGAACTTTTGCTAATCTGCTTTGACCCATTCCGAATTAGCAGCATAAAAACGGGGAGCACAGATTGACAAGCAGCACGCTTCTGGCGCTTGTGTAGCATCGCTTCTCGTGTTTTTCGCTGTGCTTTCTAACTCGCTAAGACACTTGGCGACAGCTTTTGGGTGTAGTTAGCGAGCGTAACATCACTGGATTGTTGGATTTGCCTGATAAATTCACTGACGAAATTACCGTTCCTACGTAAACTACTACAACATTCGCACTGCGAGGATTTGAAAATTCTTAATTTAGCATTAAGCGCAGTTAATCTGTATTTCACAGTTTAAAAATAAATTTCACTAAACGTACGTCTAGACAAGCACGCAGTGTACACATGCGGACAAAAATAGAGCGGAGTCTTCACACCTGCGCGGCGTGTTCATGCGTAACCTTTATTAGGAATCCACTCTGGGAGACAATATAGGCGATGTTGCAGCGTGTGCACGCGTTAGCTAGAATGTCTCAGTGAGCTGAACCATGCTTGTATGCTCATGCGCCAGATGTAAACACATGTAATGAAGTTCGAAACCACATGCGCAGGAAACGGGCAGTTAGGCGATTAATCCCTATGTCAAGCATGCAAAAACTGAGGCAGCATCGTGAGGAGAAACACGTTTCCGCTGGCAATACGGATCTGTTTAAAGTGTCAGAAATGCTGACAAATTGTGTGCCCATTGTAGGTGATGTCGCACACCTGCCGCTATACTTCGCTTCCTGAGAAACATTGCTGCTTTCTACGACTTGTTCCATACTGTGCACGTTAGAAAGCAGTCTTTCTCCTTTCCTAAGATTTGCGCACCGAAAATGTCCTTCAAAGTTGCTTATATTTAAAACCGCACTTTAGCCGGTACATAGCGAAACGAGGTGCATCTGCCGCCCGCCTCCCACGTTATGAAATTGCCACCGAAGAGGGTGCTGATCGCTTGCTCTTGGAGCGCCGCCTGGCCCAGGTTTGGATTCCTATAATCGTCATCTCTTATAACGGATGGTGTCAAAGTAATTATAAGGCAGTAACAAGGATTGCGGAACGATGCTTTGCTCTATATTAAAGGTACAGTGTCCACTTTCGTTCTTTCTTTTGAAGAGGGGATTTATTGGTCAGGTACTACGGGTAATGCTGGCAGTGCTTCGAATGCAGCAGAACAGAACAACCAGCCACAAGCAACAGCTTCAGCTGGAGATGTGCGTGCTGGCAGTGATGGAGATGGAGTGCGACAGTGCCGAGTATGCCTCATCGTTTTCCTTACAATAGCTCTGGCATGAAGAAGTCACCATCGTGTCGACTCACGGGGCAGAGACGGCAAGGGGGTTGTTGTAAGGCTTGAGGTGGCTAACGGGGACAACCTCGCGGCCATGGAAAGGGGTGCAGAACTAGGGGTGACTGGCTCGATGAGGTAGTGGACGAGGGACGTGCATTCCACGATGCAGTAAAGACCGTAGTACTTGGTAGCAAATTTACTTTTGGCAGGAACCCATAGCCAAATGAAGCTTTCGGCGAGGAATGTCAAAGAAGGCTTGTCACTTTTCGCTATTGTGCTGGTCTTTGCGATAGCCTTGCTTGTCGCAGGTAAAAATGCTAGCTAGCTGATGGCATTCCTTGGCCTTGTGTTCAATTTCTGGTAAATCGCACATATAATTGCACACAATCCAGCGATGGCGAGTCAACTGTGGCGAGTGCCACAGCGCTGAGTATTGTCTTCCCTATATCTTTTGTTTGGACCATTTTAGATTCATCAGGAGGGCACAGCCATCTTTACCTGTCTGAACATTAGTATGCTGCTTATTATGCACTGTTGCACTCTGTCTATGCAAGCAGCACTAGGGTTTTGCAGGTGTGAATGAATTTCTAGAATGCATTAGGTTTGCCTAGCCACATTGAGCAGATGGGCAATTTCTGTATTAGCAGCCCAGTGCTTTCAGGTTGTTTGTACCCTTTTCCTGAAGCTGAAGTTGCCTATTACTAACGTGCACTTGAAGCAGGTGACCATGTTAAAGCTTTTGGAATTTTATCTGTGCTGAGAGAAGAGCTCACAAGCTTATATACTAACTTAACAGTTTAAGTTGTATCCACAAGTACAAATTGAATTACGGGGTAATATACATGTGTTAGGCTTGCCAATATGTGCTTAGATGTGTCTAGTGGTCTGGACACTTCAACGAAAAGATTGTGTTTCGTTAAAAAAAAATTTTTCAAGTTCATGTATGTTCACGTTCTACTGCCTGAAGCCGACAGACATAGGAGGGGAGAGCTCATTAAGGTATTTATATATATGAAAGAAGCAGTTTTTGATACCCTGAATACTGAAACAAAGCATTCGTGTTTCAGTCATTGCAATATCTCTTTGGCATTCCTTGGATTCAAAGGCTGCTTTGTTTTGACCACTACTGTGTACGATTATCACAGGTCCTTTATATGTAAATGAGTTGTTTCGCTTTTTTCTCTGCAGACTTATCAGGACAAGCAGCACAGACCTAACATAATCATGATCATCACAAAAAAGTCTGATGATCTCAATTCTGAAGGAATTGTGTACTTCTATGATTCAGTGAGTAGTAACTTTCTGTCATCTCTGACATCATTTGCAAGTTTTAAGAACTTGCTTTGACTTTCAGTCTATCTTATGGGATAAATTCTTCTTGCACCTGTACGATAGTAGGGTGCACTGGTTTTAAAATCATTTCTGAAAGGAATGTGCTAGTAGCTGCTTGTTAACCTCCTGTGGCAATTCATCCTTACTAATGCCTTGCATGTAATTGCAAAGAAAGAACACAAAACCAAGGTTTGGTCTCTCTTCAAGATCAATCAGTTTGTGATCACGGTGCACGGAAATGTTGAGCGGTGCCCAGCGCACGCAGTCTTTCCTCGACACCATGAGAGTGAAAAGCTGAAAGAAAATTGAGTGATAGTATATAGTTTAGAGGTGCTGAATCCTTCGCAAATTTGCTTTAGACCAACACTGAACTGAATTGCACAGGATTTGTGGGACAGAGGTGAGCAACTAAAGAAAAATAGCTTGCTCTATTCTGGACACTGTGACTGGTTTAGTTTGTGTATGTGGAAAGAAAGGTACTAATTAACTTTTTACTTATTGCACTTGGGTGGTTAGTCCCAGTGGGGAGTTTGAAGCTGTGAAGAGCACAATGTCATATCAGTTTTCGAAAAGGTGCTAATTAACTTTATTGCACTTGGCGGTTAGTCCCACTGGGGAGTTTGAAGCCGTGAACAGCACGATGTCATATCAGTTTTCGAAAGATAGGTACGAATGAGCTTTATTGCGTTCAGAAAGTAAAAGAGGGTAATAGTGCAGCGAGAAGAGAAATAGTGAAGGGAAGAAATGGCCGAATGTTCACAGCACAATGCACCATGAAGCTCAAGGCAGCAGTGGAAAAGAAGTGGAGGCACAGCGTGTGAAGTTTTGCCACGCTTGACTTTTGCGCACATATCTAATCTGTTACATCTAAAATGACAGAAGCAGTGGATGGTGGCTCCATGTTCATGCAAGGCTTTGGTTTTCACATGAAATTAAACTCAGTTGTATTCGTAGCCACATTGCATACGTGCTAAATAGGTACTTCCACAAAAGTAAAGAAAAAATGTGATAGCTGAAAAACAAAAGGCAATGAGACGGATAAAAGAAGGATGGAAGGTAGTTTAAAGTATTTTTTTTTATATACAAAGCAACAAGATGAGTTCGATGAGTAGCGCTTTAATTACCAGACAGCATCTTCAGGGGCATGTCATGACCAACAGATGATATGCACATACATGCCTACATACATATTGGCAAAGACCCTGATATATAGGGAAGATTTTTGCTGCTTTGAATGACTTTGCTATAGAGGAATCCTACTGACATCATCTAGTGTGTAACATTGCGGCTTTCACTTCTCATGTTTTGGTAGAGAATGGAGAAAAGCTATTTCTTGATCAAACTGGATCCACGAGTGACAATGGTGGCCATCTATGGGACACGGAAGTCTGAGCGGGATACATACATAGTGTCATACATGCAAGACCTCGCATCCCACGTTCGTGGGAACAAGGCATTTGGTATGTTGAAGCCTGGGAACAAATAGTGTTATTAAATTGTTTTTTGCATAGTGAATCTCTTGGTTTCACTCATTCTAGTACTGTTTTCATGCTTTTGTACTAGAGGTTGGCAAATTATTTTTCCAGCGCAGGAACTCAGACTCTGAGGCTCCCAAGGACATTTGGTGCCCTTGAGGGAATATGAATAAGGTCGGCCACGTTAACTGCACACATTTGGTTGCCATTTGTGTTAACAGGCATGTGCACCGTTAAATGTGGTGAGGCTTGTCGCTAAGTCTAGACAGTGCACTGCTGCTTTGTGAAAGCCACCTATAGGGATCCAAAGGCCAACCAAGTGACTTGTATTTTTTCCAGTAAGCACTCAAAGACTTTGCCATCTGCTACTTGGGGCGCTATAAATGTCAACTACGAACTGCATGTTTGGCTGTTAATATTCCTCGTATAGGTGCTCTCGATGCAGCCAAATTTGCTGATGCACATCATGTTTGGGTTCAGCAAATTTCAACAAAAGTTGAGCAAAAGATCGTGCAGATGGCATGAAAAAGCAGTGTGGGATTTTGCAGAAGCAGATAAACTGCTTCTGCGAAATCAGTTTATCTGAATTTTTTAACGCTGTAGAGTTAATACCCCATGTCGGAAAAAATTAGCTGTGGTTTAGCTTGTGGTTAAACATGGAGTTATGTGAGAGCTATCTCCTTGGCTACACTTAGGTTCGGCTTGAAAGTAAAGAGATGGCTTTTGTACATAATAGTTTACTCTATGGCTTCAGCTTTATTTATGCCATAGGGGGCACTTTTGACCACTAAAGTGAGATGAGGCCAAAGCCTCTATCTCACGGTGGTCCAAAGCCCTCCACTACGGTATCTCTTTTCTCTGTTTTCAGTCCCACATTCGCGATGACGCGATAGCTTAAGCTACCAGCCAGCATCTAAAGCCTTGTTTAACCGAGCCGTATGAACGGTCCTGCGTGCTGTAGGGGTAATGAGAATACAAGGTTTTGGAAGGCTGATTGTGATATCACCGTCCCATATGAAAAGAGAGGTCCGAGTTGGCAGCTCCTGCCAAACGTGTCCAGCTAGTACTCGGCCATGTCAGCTGCCAGCTACTGCTTCCCACGACTTCTCCTTTCTTCACTCTTGGGACAGGCACCAGACAGGCACGGTGAAATAGTGAGAATGTGGCTAATGTTGCTCTCGCTACAAAAATTCTCCGTCAGTGTTGACTGTTTGAAGCCTCACAGCCTCGAATAAATATCAGTTTAGCATGGGTATACTTGTGGTAGTTGTATTTAGCAGTTGTTCAGCTGAGTTTTGCTTCGTTTAGCTTTGTTATTCCACATCTTGCCACGTTTAGCAATGCACTGAACGAGTGCTTTAGGGTTATAATAATATGAAGGGAGTCTAATTAAGGTCTCTATTGCAACTCTGTCAGAGGAGATAGACAATTAAGTTTATGGTGTCCAAAGCGCAGCATGACAGACTCTCCACTTAGCACATGAAGAAATTGGCTACTGAGATGGCACAGTGGCCTAACGTAGTGGCCAGCAAAGTGGATCTCTTGTGAAAGTTCGAAACCCACTGCTGGTGAGTTTTTTTTTTTTTTTTCAAGTGGTTGCTCGATGCAGGCTTCAGAGCCACCCGACGAAATCCAATAAGGTAAGTAGCAAAAGGTTCTGCATTTAATAGTCACGAGCATGCCTCTGGTAGTTGCAAGGTGTTTGAAGCCCGTTTGAAGCCTCGGCCTCAAAATATTGCGATCTTTGGAAAGAGGTAGTTGGCAGGTGAAATGACCGGGCATTTATTTGTCAAGGGTGCTACAGCATAAGAGATTCAGGAATGAGTGTTAATGTTTTTGTCATTTCTTATTTAGGGGATAATATAATCATATAGCATGCTGTACAAAAAATTCAGACAATCAGTGAGGTGCATGCGACATATACACAAGAGAAATGCTTTTTTTAGCATGCTTAATGATTGCGTTATTTCCTATGTAAAAAAAGTTAGATAAATTATTTCTTGTTTCTGAATCATTTATTGTGCAGTGGCAATTTCCTTTTAGCATACTTAAACCACACAGGGCATCCTGTAGCTGATCCTGTAGCTGTCAACATTTCTTTCAGGCGAAGGTTCTGACCTCAACAGGATCATCATAGCCTTGTGGTCAGAGAAGTGGACACTCTTGAGCCACTTACCAGAGACTGGTTCCTTTCGAATGTGTCCCTGGGAGGCGACAAGGCTTGACAAGGGGGTTGCAGTGGGCCCAAGGATTTTGTTCCCATCTCATCCTTCCATAAAAGGAGCTGCTCCAACTTGATAATACTATCTGGTCACCTGACGTCACACAACCTGCCGACCATTCACACGTCTGGCGACTTCCATGAGCGAAAAAGAAATCGTCACTCGCGCCATTTTACCTTCTCTTTATCAGTGCCCGGCCACATCACCTGCCAGTGGAATGCTCGTGATTCTTTAAGTCTGCGATGCTTCAAACGGTCGTTGCCGACGGTCAATGTTTTGTTTAATATGGGGCTACATAACGCACATTTCGTCCCGTCGTGTGGGACCGCCGACGTGGCGGCAGTGGATTCAAGAGCGCCAGCCCGATCGACGGACACTTGGGGCCATTTCACCGTGATACCCACCGTCGCCCAACGCTTTCTTCGGCCGGCTGGTTCCGACATGTTCCAGCGCCATGTATCTTCATGTGTTTGCGTGTTTGTGCGAACGCTTATCAAGAGCGGCGCTCGGAAGAGAGTCGCCGACCTCGGTTAGCGCAAGGAGGTCTCTGGTGCCTGTGTTCTGCTTCAGCGAGGCCTGCATGGACACGATCCGTGGTCGACATGTGCGCTGTTAGGAACCTTGCCCCTATCCCCCCGGACTGCTTAGTGTATGAGGAGGTCGCTCCTGCCGGAGCAGAACCACCTTAGTCTAGGTGGTTCTGGCCGGAGGGTTGCCATCGATAGAGAGAGAGAGAGAACCAAGGAGGTTACCTCCTTGGAGAGAACATATTTGTCCAACAGAGTGGCTATCCTGCGCTTCGGGGCTTAGACCCCGAAATTTGGAACAGTCGCCTTAGTTGCAGGCCAGTAGTTCTTCGACCCAGGCGGCATCTTCAGCCAGTCGAACAATTTCTTGTTGGGCTCTTGGATCTGGCCTTCGCAGAAGGGTCTCCCAGGTGTCTTTTTATTCACTATATTTTTCTTGAGATGCCGCCGAGGAACCTGCTGTGGGAACAAACGCGTCTCCCTATTTAGAGCGAGTCTTTCTAGGCTGTTGGAACGAAATCCCGTGCGCTGGAGTTGCGCGCGAGATGTTATATTCCGCGAGATTTCACATTAGTTCTTGTCTAGCGTTCCTGCCATCTGCAATGCCACACTTGAATGCGCGCCAAGGAACGCCATGCGACAGGAGCGATGCTGTACCGTCCAAGCTCACACTTGCCGGAGAGTGTGTGACAGATACCGTGCCTTTCCTTTCCTGGAAATCAATTATAACTATGTTGCACTGCGGCGAACGCCGATAAGAGGCAAACGATAAAAGGGAAATGATAGCAGAGGAAGGGTAGCGTTTCGCCATTCTCCTCTTGAGGCACTCTAGTTCTGCATCCAGCTAGAACAACCGAAAACACGCCCACCAGATGAAGCTTTGAGGTGGCCATAGGAATATAATTGATTATTGGCTCACATGATGGGAAAGGCGCAGTATCTGTCACACTTGTTTCTGTGGACGCCTGAACCGCGTCGTAAGGGAAGAGAGGAGGGTGGGAGTGAAAGTGGATAGAGAAAAAAAAAAAGAGTCCTAGTGGAGGGCTGCGGAGTAATTTCGACTACCTGGAGATATTTAACGTGCGTTTGCATCGTACAGCACGCGGACGCCTCTTCGTTTCGCCTCCATCGAGGAGGAGGAGGAGGAAAATACCTTATTAGCAACAGAATTCGGGCTTTCAAGAGCCCAGGGCCACCGCATCGCCCTCGCATTACGCGCATGTGTCCAGCCCAATAGGCGTATTGAGCTCGTGTGGGTGCCGGCTCACTGTGGCAATCCCGGAAATGAGGCCGCCGATACCATAGCCCGAGGAATTATTAGCCGCCTCCATCGAAACGTAGCCGCCTAGGTCGGTATCGAACCCGGGTACTCCGGCACAGTAGTCACGGTGGGGCGCCATGGGAAACACAAACTGAAGCTTGCTCCATGACGCTAGCGCTGTTGTTGTGGCTGTATATGAAGAAGGAAAAGAAAATGCACGGGCCTGCTACTGTAGCTGAGCCACCTCCGCTGCCTCGTGCGGACAGAAGAGAAAATAGAAGAAAAAGAAGAGGAAGAGAAAGACGCGCGCCGCAACAACAGCCGTCGTCCACCACCTAAGCGGTGGCGGGTGCAATGACGGCCTACAACAGATAAAAATTCGGTGGCTGGCTAGCCCCCGCCGCAAGTGGCGTTGACCTACCGTCCCAGTCGGAGGCAGCGCTCTGCGACTGGCTGATGCCGCCGACGCCGCTAACGAGTCAAGGCAACGGGACTGCGTAAAATTGGTTCACAGGAAGGGAAAGGCGCAGTAACTGTCACACTTGCTCTGTGGACACCCGAACCGCGCCGTAAGGGAAGGGAGGAAGGTGGGAGTGAAAGTGGAAAGAGAGAAAGGGGAGCCGTAGTGGAGGGCTACGGAGTAATTTCGACCGCCTGGGGATCTTTAACGTGCGCTGACATCGCACAGCACACGGACGCCACTTCGTTTCGCCTCCATCGAAACGCAGCCGCCGTGGTCGGGTTCGAACCCGGGAACTCCGGCACAGTAGTCGGGCGTCTTACCACTGCACCACCCCGGCGGGGCGGACTGCGTAGATTGATTGATTTATAAGAAGGGAAAGGCGCGGTAACTGTCTCACTTGTTTGCTGTGGACACCTCAACCGCGCCGTAAAGGAAGGGAGGAAGGTGGGAGAGAAAGTGTAAACAGAGTCGAAATTACTCCGTAGCCCTCCACTACGGCGGAGTAATTTCGACCACCTGGGGATATTTAACGTGCGCTGACATCGCACAGCACACGACGCCCCTTCGTTTCGCCTCCATCGAAACGCAGCAGCCGAGGTCGGGTTCGAACACGGGTACTCCGGCACAGTAGTACCACTGTAGTAGTACACCGTCGCCGCCATGCAGAAAGAGGAGGAAGGGGTCGCCCCTCCCCCTCTTCCTGCGTGGTGGCGAGGGTCAGTTACCGCGCCTTTCCCTTCCTATAAATCAACCAATCAATCTCCGGTTACCGAAACGCCGGCCGATCACGGCGCGTGCATCCTGTTCTCACTCGCTTCACTCGCAAGCGGCGTCAGCGGCATCAGTCAGTCCTTGCTACCTGTTCGTCGCACAACGTTCCTAATAAAGTTTGTATTACCACTATGGGCCCACGCGCTGCCTCCCGCAACCTCCTGATAACTTAATTGCTCTCTTCATTTCTCCGACCACAAAGTTTCTTTCATGACAGCCAAAAACTGTTAGTGGAGTGTTTCTTGAAAGAATACGTGTGAAAAATTAAAAAGAAAAGTTGTCTGTAATTGTACATACGTGTCTTGCTCGTAATCTTTGCCTCAATCTATCGAAAAGGTGAAACAGCTAATGAGCTGCGCTCAAATTTCGCATTGGGAAGTAATCGTCGGCAATTTTGTTTTTCTTTTTCAATGAGTACAAGATTTCCCTCGACCTGTTGCTCAGCTCTTCTGGGCTGAAACACTTCGGAAAATGGATCATATCTCTTCGTGATACATTTTACAACCTTTATTATGACCATCAACGTATCCTTATGTCTTGAGCACTGTGACACCTTGCTCACGTTGTCTACAAAAAAAGATTTTGTATAATGTAATACTAAAGTCATGGCGAATGATTTTGAAAGATGGGATATCATGCAATTTTTGTGACCTCATACACCAACTGAATGATCCCGAATGAAATGGACGTTCAGTATCGCACAGGGTATATACGATATCAACACCAGTTAGTTGTATGAGAGCTGAATGAGACGGGCGACATACGATGCTGTAGACTGACGATGTCAGACAACTTGCATGATCTCAAGCAGGAATCATTCGACCTCTGTATGAGATCGTACAAAAATATTTTTATTGTACATATATCGTTTAGATCGTACACATCAATCAGCTATCACTCATTTCTCATACATTTCTCATACGGGTTTTTTTCAATAGGGTCATCTGCCAAAATCTAGTGGTGGTGTTTGAGTGCATCGAAGTGGTAGTCTCAATGTTTGAATCCTATCAAGTCAAAAAAAGCAAAAGCTTTTGGTCAAATTACGTGTTCAGTTATGAAGGGCACAAGCAAGCGTTCCATTTTCTGCTAGTCTGTTTCGAATCTTCACTTAAATTAGCCTGCATTATTTTAAACATCTCTACATGTTCTGCCCGTTTGTCTTGTCTTGCCAGAGATGCGTGCGTAGTCGGAAAACCATTGAGCAATGCATAAAAAGATATCAAGTTGGAGATTTTGTACGTCAGGAATATAAAACTGCAATAGTCAATGGCGTTTGAGTCCTATTCCCTGATCCAACGTTCTCCAATACGTAATTCGAATGTTGTTCCAAAGCTGCTCCAGAATGGCACTATTACTGTTCACTGAGCTGCTCCAAAATGCTCGAGCCTGCTTCCACCCCTGATACATAGATATAAATACCTGCTTTAACCAAGCTGTACGAACGTACCTAACTCGAGATCCAAGCGTGGAGTAACCACTTCGCAAGACATCAGCAAGCGTGGAAGGCAGGTAGGTACACGCGGTCAATGCGACTCCCGCTCCGGCCTCGTGCCCTTGTGGCCACGAAAGCGTCGCCGTGTAGAGCGTCGGATAGCTGGAGCTGTCGTACAAGCTTCCCCAACTCCTTTGCATTATAGCAGGACGTACCCTGCCTTGGTCCGCGGATGTCGCGTGTTGTCTAGTACGCAATTAAAATCACCTAAGAGCACGTGAGGCATATAGCACTTCGAGCCTTTGGCGTGTTGTGGCGCCTCCATACATGACCTTTCACGTGACCATGTGACGTCACACCAGACCGAGAGATGGGGCCCCAGCTCGCGCCATCGGATGGTGGCGTTGAGTCCTTACAGGAACTTCTAGCTGGAAGGCGAATTCCAATCTCACATTTCCACCCCAAAGGCGAAGCGCGAGTTTGCAGCGCCTGTCAATTAACTTGACCGTGGGCCTCGTGGCGGCACACAAGCCGCCAGTCAGCGCACAGCCATGCTCGTGATTTTTCGTTCACAACGCCGACGCAGGGTTTTCTAGAGAATAGGGTCTTGCTAATTCATATAACCGCATGAATCTCATTGGTCGTCTGTGATCTTTTTCAAGGCCTTACTAGTCCTTTTACGCGAAAATTCGTCTGGCGTTTCTGTTGGCGTTGTCAACAAACGGCGGCACCTAAAAAGGTGGCTTTGGCTTACGGTATCACTAACGGAACGAAACGTGGCTCTTTCATATCAAAATTGTGACGTACGTAAATGTTGTCCTTGCAACGTTTCGGGCCGTGTCATACCATTTTGTTTCCCCTTTAGCATATGCACCACCTATAGTCAAGTTGAAGGCCAGTTTGCGATCTGGATTTAAATCGACGACATATTTGCAGGCTCTGACATAAGTAAGCGTAGCACGTTTTTTTGTTGATCATGTATTCCGTATCGAACATATGAAAACATTTTGTCCAACTGAAAGCGCACTCTGCTACCAGCCTGCACATACCACGGCTGTCAGTTCTAAATAGACAACACGTGAAAAACGTCACAAAGAAATAACATGCTCTGATAACTCTTGTCCGCCCCATGTACCTCCAGTTGTACGCTTCAAGACACCGCGTGATCGAGCGCAGTGGGTGAGGTCAGAGGAAGAGGATATATGTGGAGAGGCTGCCGTCAGAGAAGCAGGTAGAGTGGAGAACATCACGCTAGCCATCACGTGGTGGCGCGCACCACGTGACGGGACCCTATAGTTTTTTAAGCTGGAACTGGCTGCTTTAGGACACGCCGCAGTGTAACTAAGAAGTTGACACTTGTGCAGTGTGGGGTAAATCCGTATATACAGCTGAACACATTATACTCGAACGCGATTATCCATCCGGATCTCGATGCTGGTGCGGTCACTCTCCCTGATGCCTTAGGGTTACACCCAGTAGTCGGGTGAATAGATCTGCTGTGCAAGGTATCAAAAAGCGATTAGAAGATTGGTGGCTGAAAACCAGAAAGAGACATAAGTATAGAAATAAACATTCAATAACTACATAGTTCAGGGTTTTATAACAACATTCAAGATATAGGCAAAAAAGCAAAAAAAAAGAAAAAAAAAAACACCTAGCATTATATGGAAACTTCAAAGGTGATGCTTTTATAATCCACTCATCCAGCGTGGAGAGCGGCCTTTGCTGCAGCTCATCGCTCGAACCTGCTTCCGCCTTCATACACCCAGGCGGTCCTTAGTATGTTGCTTACTTTTTTTTTTTTTTCATTCCACTGCGGCTTGAACTGATAAGGCGAGAGAGTTAACGCACACTCACCAGAAAATGCGCCGTCCGCGCTGTCGGCGTGAGCTAAAAATCACGAGCATGCCTTTGGCAACTGTGTGTTGAAACGTGACATATATGGCTGGGCGATAATTGTTTGGCCGTTTGCGTGACGTCACGAGATCACATGACACAACCGAGTTGGCAGGAAATATCGAAGCCTGGACTTTTGGATCCCAAATCGACATGCTACCTCCTATAAGACCGCACAGGCACGTTCGCACGGCTTGGTTTAATACGGGGATTTGTGTCCATGTCGGGTGATCTAGCACATTATGTGGTAGCTTATAGGCTGTCATGTATGACAAATTAAGCGCTTAAGCAAGTAGTGCAGTACGTATGCGAACCGCAGATGGGAAACGGCCATTAACGCTGTTACTCATACCGTTAAAAGTTGAAGTTAAGTCACCTCCAATATTTTTATGGTCGGGGGCTTTTCTGAGGATGGAGGTGAGTTGGAGGCAAGTGGTATGCAAATAACGCGGGCATTTTCGCCTAGTGCCAGTGTCAGTTTTATTACAGGGAAACTGATAGGTAAATTATACAACGTGGGACGAATTTAATTTCAGCACAATCAGTGTAATATCACTATTTTTTTTTTTAGATTTGCTTATGAATTCGCCTTTTAACAGCGCCTTTCCGATATCGCTGTGCGCTCCGCTCCGCTTCCCTGTCCGTCTCGTTATAGTGTTCTCGTACTCAACCGCCTGCAATGATGGCGGAGGCTCTAACCGTCTAGCATTTCTCCCTAGACAAGGATGACCAATGGTCCGGTGACGGCAGAAGGACAGTCGGGGACTACCGAACGTTGTCTAGGGAACGACTTCACGACCTAGCGAACCTAGTTCACCAGTGCCTTTTTTTATTGGCCCGTGTCGTTGTTTCGTGCAGGAGCGATCCTATTCGGTGCTTTTTTTATGCCAGAAAGCTTTGTCCACCTAAAATGTGCCTGTTGTCATCGACGGATGAATGTCCTAAAAGGCCACCTATCTGGATATTTCTGCTCTCATTTCCTCACAGCAAGCGACGGAGCAGGAGGCTTTAGGCCTAGTTCCCGCCAACTATAGGCAGCGGACTGCGTAACTCTCTGGATTCGAAAGAAGATGTACCGACAAATTACTGTAGTGTGACACGTGCATAGCCCTTCAGTGTACTCTGAATGTAAGGAGCTCGTGTCGCATAAAAGTCGGTGTCGTCGGCGGCGTTGGCCGTGAGCGATAAATCCCGGCATGCACTTCATAAATAAAAAGCAACTTCCAAGATGGGCTGGGTGGGAATCGAACCAGGGTCTCCGGAGTGTGAGACGGAGATGCTACCACTCAGCCACGAGTTTTTTTTTTCTTTATTTCCGAAGTATGCATGAACAACCTTTTACAAAGCATTTAAGAACCATTTTTCCAGCCTTATGTTGGAAGTGATAAGAGAAGCCTACGAACTCAAACAAGTGCCATTATCATTTACTACGTCACACATCGTACTTATTCCAAAAAGTGATGATCCAGAGAAACGCCTGTTGGTGAAGTCCTATAGGCCAATAAGCCTGACAAATGTTGATTACAAAATCTTCATGAAGGTTTTAGCGAAGAGATTGCAGAGTGTAATAGCCAAATTAGTCGGACCGCACCAAACGTGCGGCATAAGAGGTCGCAGCATCGCCACAAATATACATGTGGCACGAACCGTACTGGAATGTGTAGACACGCTTGGAAGTCAGGTTGCCATGATTCAGCTGGATTTGGAAAAAGCGTATCACACGACATCGCGTATCACACGACATCCTTTTCTCCATTCTAGAGCATTGTAACCTGGGCTCGGTAATCGTGGAGGGAGTGAGAATGGCGTACGCAAACTGCTCGACGCGTATTATAGTGAATGGCGATCTCACTGACAGTCTCGCAGTGCGTTCTTCGGTGAAGCAAGGATGCCCACTCTCTCCTCTGCTTTATGCAGCCTATCTCGAGCCATTATGCTTGGCCGTTCTCAATAATGAATGCATCTCGGGTTTCAAGCTTCAGTCGGCGCATGTGAAGCTACTTACATACGCGGACGACATTGCAGTATTTTGTAAAAACAGAGAGAGCATTTGTGAAGTGGTTAACGTTGTTGAAAAGTTTTGTGACCAGACTGGATGTCGGGTTAACTGGGAAAAAAGCTCCGGATTTTGGCACGGCTTATGGGATGCTGAACCGGCTTCTTTCTCCCGATTGCAATGGTCTTCCTTGCCAATGCAGTATCTGGGTGGGCCCCTACAATGTTATCGCGATCCTAGCTTACACTGGAAGGAAGAAACAAATAGAGTGCGAGAGAAAGCGGAAGCATGGCAGGGAAGGCAACTGTCAATCTTTTCACGCGCGTTCATCTGCAATGTGTTTTTGATTTCAAAGATATGGTATGTAATGAATGTTCTATGTGCGTCACGAACTGCCATTCAAAAAATTCATCGTGTGTTTGCGGTTTTTCTTTGGACTTCGACCTGGGAAAAGACGAGGCGAACGAATTTATTTTTTTCTTTAAAAAGCGGAGGAGTCGGTTTGATTCATTTGTTTCTGCGCCAAGTGGTATCGCGCTTTTTTTTTCTTCGCGACCAAAATGACACCTTTTTAAGAACAGTCATGCAAGTGCGGCTGCAAAGGCTGTTACCCGGATTTGTTGTCTCCTCAAGTGAAAACATGCGTGGTGCTGTCACAGGATATTTGCGCGAGGTAGTTCTCTCTTACAAGTTGTTAGAAGTGCGTTTTTCCCTTGAATATTTGTACAGTGTTGGCAAGAAAAAGCTGTATAAGGACCTAGTGGAAATCATGCTGCCGGCACCTTTGTATCGGGAGCCTTACCGTGGAGGCCCAGGGCAGGATATTTTAAAACGAGTGAAGAGGATGCCAGTTCGACCGGCTGCCAAAACGTTCTTTTTTAAGTTGCACTCGAACACTCTACCCGTCAAAACCTGGCTTCACGAAAAAGGAATCTATGTCCCTTGAACGACAAACTGCCAGCTTTGCAAGAAGCCACAGACAATCGAACACATATTCTTAGACTGCTGGGATGCAGTATTTCATTGGGACGTGCTACAAAGAACAATTAAAAAAGAGCTGCCACTAAACCCTTATGGCATCCGGTTTTTACCGGTGGAGAACGAAGACGTACCCTATGATTTAATAATGCTTCTGGGCCTCCACAGCTTGTGCAAAACACGAATGCAAGTAAGGCATGAAGATATTACCATTCGCAGTGCACGTGAAAATTTTGTTGAAAGTGCTGTTTATCTACGGGAATGTATCTGCGCGCTCCCTGACCCACCACAGTGGGCAGAAGTTCTGGATGACCTGGTAAAATTGAAGAAATTTTAACCTCACACGCGTCAGCTCAAGGGCAGCTGAAGTGTTTTATTAAGTGTGACCATTTGTTTTCCACTCAGCCACGAGTTCGATGCTTGAAAGCGGTACAAAAGCGCTTCTAGTGAATGCGGTGTGGCCTTAGAAACGTGCCGTAGAACGTTATACTGCGGTGTATATCGGTAATTATGAGCATGTTACTTACAGAAGTCGCAGTTACACGAGTAGCGAAGTACGTTTCCGCCCGAGACGGGCGCTCTAACCACTAGGCCACGGCTGCGGCCTAGTGGTTAGAGCGCCTCTTGAAGGAGCGTCCTCCAAATTTTAGTGCTTGCGGCTTCGAAATCATCCTTGGATATCAGATACATGCGACGAAATGCAGCAGCGTCCGCCGTGGATATGCGAAATACGTGAGTACATTTTGCCTCACTTTTGTGAAAAATGTATGACTTGTGTTAGTCGCTGCAACGAATGTGAATGACTAACATTTGCTTGAATTTATGTGTTTGTCGCCCGAGTTATGATAATACGGTCTAGTACGGCGAGTGCTGCTCTTTAATATTTTCTGTGATTACTTTTTGTAGTATACGTCCCTTGAAGTATGCATGTGTGGACAAAGGCGTGCACAGCGCTAATACCGAAAAACGAAAACGCTAACCTTTAAAAAAAAAAAACGAATTAGTGTTTTTGTTAACAACGCTGATCATACAATCATTCTGGAGAACTACTTTCTGCGTCTAACTTTGAACCATCGTATGCGGGGTGTGTATTACTTCGCTGAACAGTAAATGAAATCGGGTTTTGAAATTTGGCCCTACCAAACAAGTTACAGGCATTGGAATTTTTCATACTTGTAGCCTGATCTGTCTGAGGTTTTTATTTAGGCAACCAGAAACTATTTAACAATGGGCTGCTCTCTGTCACGGAGCAACTGTGTGTGGCGGTTGTGCAAACTTAAGTTGTACCTGACTATAATGACACTTTTACTTGTCATTAATCAAGTTGGTTACAAAGCCTTGGGACGTATGCCTTTTTAAACATTAAAGAATTCGGCGGGGCGTATATTTATTCTAATAGTACATGTTTCATACGTCGCTGGGTTAGTACGACATAACTTTATAACTGAAAAAGAAAGAAAGGAAGGCACAAGCGATGTGTATAGTTGCATGCAAAAGAGGGTTTTTTTTTTTTTTTTTTCTTTTTTAAAGCGGTGGGCTGTTACTGGCGTTCGGTTTCGCTCAGTTTATTCGGCGGGGCAATACACTTGTTTTCTCTTAACTCTTTGGTGAGATCAGTAGCTTGATGTTCTTGGAAGCGAGCAGTACGTGTAAATGCTTACGAGCCTTCCAATTACGCTATGTGGCAATGTGCGCAAAGAATGATCTTGCTTGTTTTATTTCGGGATAGAACCAGTCTTTCTCTGCTTGCAGTGGAGGTAAGAAGGGGAATCAGGAAGCGGTGAAATAGAATCGCGGTCGCCAGTCTGAGTATATATCTGATCAGTTCCTTGCAGCACTGTGGAAACTATAGAAAAGATTCTTATGCATCGCCGCATCAGCTGGCTGGTCGCTGCATCTCCTCGCGGCGACCGCGTAGTCTGCAGAGCGAACGAATTTCAATTCCAAAACTTTATCGATATAGAGTTCTCATAAGCTTTTGACGCGAAATGCGCATTGATCTAAGTCGTATATCGGAGCATGCAGCAATACAAACCACACTATCAGACAAGCCGACAAAATATTCGGGCGTTCGTTTTCTCTGACCAAGTGGATTTGGCCTGGCAGCGTTTTGGATGCATTCTGGCTTGCAGACGAGAAACAATGGCCGCTCGCCGCCATCACCGTGGGTACCGTGGGTGCTATTGTGCCGGTGGGGTTATCACACAGTAGCCCACCGTCAACAGGGTTGTGCCAAGGAGTTGGTAACGCAGCGCTCGTCACCCGTTTCGTGAACGAGGGCTGTCAGCTCCCTGGGCGGTAGCGATGAATCCGAGTCGGCGTTGGTGAGATGAAGAAAAGGCTTTATACACTATTTACATGCATTTACACAACAAGATCGGCTCTTTGGCCGAAAGCTAACATAGCCATACGCGACTGTTCTCGCGCAGCGACGGCCGGGGAGATTCCGCCGCGTCCGCACTGTCAGGGGGCGAACTGCTCCCGATGGACGATCGTGACGAACTCACACTCGGACGACGGAGTCTCGAACGGAAGCACTTGAGACTCCGTTGCCGAGAACCGTTGACGCTCAAAATGGTCCAATCCGACGGCAGCACTTTCGCAGGGCCAATGGGAGAGCTTGCTGCGCTCTCGCTTCAAATATGCCGCGGGGCGAGAAGGGGTTCACCGTCAGGGCCACGGCGCGCCGTGCTGTCTGGACGTTCAGCTCATGTTGAAACACGTCGCCTCTCTCCCTTTGGTACGGCTCGCCTCCAGTGCATTGGTGCTTTGCAGAGAAGTATCCAAAGTTTGTGAAGGAGGCGTTCGCCGAAGAAGTTTGGCGTCCGGCTGAATTTCTAGGCGGCTTTGGCCAGGCACAACAGTACCCATTGCAATCCGTTCGCTTGAGGGCATCACCTTTTACTTCGATGTTATCGCAACCTCTTGGAAACTCTTTTTGTCTTGCTAGTGTAGGATACTGAGCAATTTGCGCATGGTACCGAGGCAGAGGGGGAGTTACTGGAGTTACTTTGAAAGCGACGTTGAAAGCGTTTTGCTGCGGCGGTTACGCGAGCCCTATGCGATGGTCGCGGGCCCTATGTGATGGAGACACCGTGCATGTTGTGGTGTCGGCCTTGCTCTCCGCTTAGTTCGCGTTGAAACAAGTGGTAGCGCGAAGGTAGCCGCTACTGTAGGTCCTCACGCCGGCGTTTTCACACTGAGAGAAGGAGATCGTGGGTAGTGTTGCTTAGTATACAGGGTTCCAGTGACTTGGGCTTCTTCCCTGGGCCCGGTGAGCAGCTTAAGCTGCTCAGAGAGACCCGCGTGGACCAGCTCCGCCTCCCACTTTGACTGAGTGCTCGAGCTTTATATATATCTAATTGTTCTTTGTAATTCTATACCGCGCGAATGATGTCAGGAATTTATCTGCATGCGATGCATGTGTTTTTTTTTAAATTAAAATGAGAAGTTGGACTAGTTGGTAAGTCTTCGGTAAACGAGCGCGAAAAGACGCTTGTCTTGTTTTCGTCTTCTCTGCTGTGTTCGTTTTTTCGCTCTCGTTTATCATGGGTGTCGTTTTTGAATTTCTCGACAGATTTTGTGGTACTTGCTAGATGTGGGAAGATTTTCGCCTGTATGTACCTCCAAACTGCCGAGGGGAGTCTTTATATGGTTTTTGTGTATCGTTTTCTTCCTGACTTGAAGTATTCTGTTAGTTTCCTGTGTGTGAGAGTGGTTGAAGGCTCTGCGGCCGCTGGCACAATTGTCTGGGAAGTATGCCTTCGGGTTATCCTGTCGGCCGCCTCGTTGCCGTCGATTCCCTCGCATGCCGGTATCCACAGAATTGCGTGTTTCGTGTTGCCAACCTTGTTTTCCCGCTTCATTATTTGGTACATCTGTTTGCATACCTGTCCCAGGTGGAAGGGTCGACAGGCCCTTTTGAATCGCGGAGTATTATGTGTGTTTTTTTTTTCCTTGGTTGTTGGCGGGCTTAATTGCAAGGGCGATTGAACTTCCACGGCATAGTTATTGGTCTGGATTGATGAGCTGGTCACCTCTCTTCGGTTGGGGTCAACTGCGGTGGCTATCGCCTTTTTCTCTCTGGCCTCTACATAGAGTAGGTCGTAGTTTTTTTCTGATGACTTTGTTTTATATGTGCTGACTTCTCGCTTGTCGTCTTTGGCTGTTGTGTAGAGGGTCCATGTTTTTGAGGATTGTGTTCGGGAGTCGGGAGTAAATGTTTCTCTTGGTGTTTAGTTTCCTCGTTAATGGGTTATCCCACGATGCTGAGCAAGTGTCTTTCAGTCCGACTTTGTTCTAGTCTGCGTTCTTAGGATAACTTCCTTGTGTACAGGTGGCCGAGACGCCCATTCCCACAAAGGCTTCATTGGATGCACGGCTTGGTAATCCGAGCGCTAATGTATATGCTTTCCTAAACTGCGCATCAATTTTCTATGCTTCCTTTTTTGTGACGAGTGTCCGCGGTGATGAAACCAGATGCGTCAGTGTTTGTGCGCGCATTCCGCCATGCTTGTCGATTTAGTTTTCCAATGTGTTGCTAATACAATAATTGATTCTCCCTTTCGGCGAAACAGTGATTTTCTTTTTTTTCTTTTCTTTTTTTCTAAACATGTCCCATATCATGGACGTGGATTAAGTCATTTATATATAAGGTAGGCAAATAATTTCAGATAACCAATTGTTTGTCATTAAAAAAATTACTGACAGCTTCAAACTCGAGTTATAACTCATAATTCACTGACAGTTTCCTGTTTAGCGTTCGAATAACGGATATTTTGAACAAACAGCCAGAGGCGCGATGGTTGCGATAGACAGCATATATATTTTGTAAAACTTGTACTAAGCTCCAGGAATATGTTTATCATACGAAAGATTTTTTTTTATCTGCGTGTGTTTACTTCGTTTTGAGCCAAACAATACCTTTGTCTAATTTTTGGTGCAGAATAATTGTTGTGGCTGTGCAGGCAGTTAAAATACACATTTTGACATTTATTTCCGCATTCTTCTATTATTCTGCCGATATGGCATGCTGTCGCGACAGCAGCATGGCCCAAGTACGTATCCCAATTTTCGCGGTCATAGCTTTGTCCTTGCAGCTGTATAGTCTGTCTTTCTATGCGTAAAGCTTACTATCTGTGATTGCGCAACATGTTTAATTCCCCATGTTCGACGCCTTATGTACAGTGACTTTTGATTAACTATACGTAGATGTATTCGAGACATACGCATATTTAAATAACTTGTTGCGAGGTTTTGTGTATACGTGCAATGAACGTTGTTTCCATGTTTGACGCATTATGTACAGTGACTTTTGATTAACTATACGTAGATGTATTCGAGACATACGAATATTTAAATAACTTGTTACGAGGTTTTGTGTATACGTGCAATGAACGTTGTTTCCATGTTCGACGCATTATGTACAGTGACCTTTGATTAACTGTACGTAGATATATTCGAGACATATACGACTGTTTAAATAACTTGTTGCGAGGTTTTGTGTATACGTGCAATGAACGTTGTTTTTAGTGGCACCTTTTTAAAAAAGCTCATTATTAACTCGATAATGAGCATAGAATTTGTAACATTCTATGGTATTTTCGCATTTCTAGTGTATGTTTTGCAGAACCGCTTTATATACGTGCTTTATTGCGAATTTATGTCAGTGCTCTCTCTGGGCCCCGCGTGGTAATAGATTTCGAACCAAAACCGCCTGTTCCAAATCAGCATGGCATAAAACATGACGAATAGGCACGCGATCCTGTCATGGACCAAATACACTGTACAGAGCTGCATATACACTGGGAAATTCTCCTCCAAATCACTGTAACCCTGCAAACAGGAAGCCAGGAAGCCCTGCAAACAGGAAGCCCTGCAAACAGGGAGGCCTACACGGCTTCCTGTTTGCAGGGTCACAGTGGTTTGGAGGAGCATTTCAGCCATTTCGTAGTAGCTTTCCGGCTATCCAAAAAGTGAACTGCAGCTTGCGCTCACTGTGGTATAATGGCGGGTAACTAGCAAGCATTGAGTGCGTGCATGGTAACACATTGTCTCCCACATGTACCGGTACGGACAAAAGTAGACGCAGCACGCTATTTCCTTCTAACATGTTCCACGCGTTGCGTAATTGAAACTGGCAAACGTGGTATGTACGAGGTGGTAGTAGACGACCGTGCGGTTTCACTTGGACAAATAATGTTATCCTATCTCCAGTACAGAAGGCGGGATTTTAATTTGAACGGAAAAGCATGCTCAGTTTACTTATGTCCGCACCTGTATGTTTCAGCATAAGGAACCAATCGTAAAGCCTCTTAATAGTGTGCTGGCGTTTATGATGACGACTAATGTATTGTCTTCAGTGCATCACGACATCTTTGTCAAAATCGGCAAGCGTTAATACTGGGCGCTGGAACTGTACAGTCCGCCATTTAAAAGTAACGTTTTTACCTTACCCACCATTCCGTCCATCTTCACAGTGCACAAGTGGAAGGAATACTTGACAGTAGTTAATGAAAAACCAACATTTTTTTTTATTCAGAAGTTAGTTAACAAAAATTGCACACTTCTCATACAGAAAAAAAAAAATGCGCGCGTATCATTTCAAGAGCTCGCTCGCTGTCTCACTCACATCAAATATATTTGCAGCGTTGAAAACGAATAGGAAGTATATAAAGAAACGGAAAGGGGAGAAAAATAAAGAGCGCAGTTGACCCTTTAGTGTCCACGGACTTCTATAACAGCCATCAGCATTATATTCACCCTCGCTTAGCAGCATCCTCCAGATATTTATTGCTGCGTAGAATTCAAATTAAGCTTTACAAAGAGAAGTGTCAGGTTATACATATAATCATGGCGCGGGCACCTCGTGGGACCTAAAACTTCTGCTTTAGTAATGCTCAGGACTCATTGAACAAGACAATACTGGGACACTCGGGTGCCTCGAATGAAACAACCAAAGTGGCTATAGCGAGCTGAACACGCCAAATCCATGGAAGTGACAGCACTAACTACGGAACTAAACGCAGTGTTTTTAGCGCAATTACGCAGTATCCACTTTCGATATACAGCGAAGCCCGTTGACCACGGAAGGGGTGTAGCATATAAATATCATAGAGGCGAGGGGGAGGAGACTGGGAAGTATTTACAAAGGCGGTTGGTACCGAAGGAGAAATAAAAAGAGAAATCTTGTACGCTTGCGTCCCACATGTGTAACGTTATTTAAAAAATACAAAACATAACGGAAGTGAGGAAAAAGAAAAAAAACGTCTTGGCGATCGATTGGTCCCCTCATTGTGTTGGCTGTTAATTCTCGCCGATCAGGATTTGCGACGCCGCGTTCCTAACGTTCACTTTGTCTATTGTTATCCCACTTGAAGTAGCTATGGATGGTGTGTATACCTTCAGACTGCAACTTTACTCGAGAAGTACTGGATCGAACTTTCGGTAAGTTTATCCGCAGCACATTGGATGGCGTCCAAGGTAGCCGTGGAGTACAGCTCTGAAACCTTTGTCCACTCTTCTTTTGCCTTGTTTTAGTGTGCGAAACCGACCCGTAACAACACGTTAGCAACAACAAAAAAAATAATAACAAGTGCAAGCAGCGGTTATCAGTGAGAGCGTGTACCCGTGGGCTTTTGCATGAGTGAGATATTTCTCGAAGCCACGTATGCGCTTTGTTGCAATGACAGGTGAGCCTGACTTGCAGCCGATTGAGTTTCGTCGTCACATTTATAAAAAGCGCTTTGTTAGGGGAAAAGCTGCTTCTTATCTGCCTATTCAATGCTTTAAACAAAGATACACAATATAATAAGGCGTACTCAGTCAGCATGCATTGAATTTGCTAACCCCAGCATAGCTACTATTAAGAGGAGCTGGTTCGCGACAGTACGCACCGATGCGGTTGCTTCAGCGTTTTGATAGTCAGAAACGAGCTTGCGAACTATCTTTCATCTCCACTGGCGCGCACGCGAAAAAGGAAGACGCGGACAAGGCAAAAGAAGGTAGTCAAGGAAGGAGCCTGCTCCAAGATTCCCTTGATCAGGCGAGACGTTTTGCAGAAAGTTTCAGTAGATCGCACCTCTCTGTCCTGGCACGGTTTCTGGCACGCGTCGTGTAAGTGGCGCTATTCCCGTTTAACATCGATGTCTACTTTGCGCTGAACCATGGTCTACTATTACTACGTGGTAGATGTTAGCAAGTCGGCACCGTAGCACCGATGCCAGCACACAGGCGACACGAATGCGCATGCGCAGGTCGCCACCGGTACGGGTTGCGCCCGCGCAGTCGTTTCGCCAGTGCTTCGGTACCCGCGCTGAGGTGCCGCTTTGTGAGAGCTTGAGGCGGTATAACCTAGCTGGAAGACACGTAGGTAGGCGAGAGTATACGCTTCCTATGGTATGAGCTGCCCTGTGGTCCTAGTCACCGACAATGCGCAGCTGTGAACCGTATATACAAAAGACAGGCCTCCGGTGGCCCGGTCCGCCGTACGCAGGCGGCGAAGGTACAAGAGCAGTTCGAGAAAAAAAAAGAAAAATGTATATATATATATATATATATATATATATATATATATATATATATATATATATATAGCAGAGAGAGAAATTGTAAGTCTGTGGTTGCCGCTTGTCTGGTAGACCAGCCTTTACTGACGGTCCATTATCTCGTCTCAGCTGCAGCTTAAGTGAAATTGGGAATATTTGAGTCTTCAATTTGATAGTCTTTCTTCGCCGTGTAGTTTTAACCGCCTGTCAAGAACTTTTTTTTTTTTTGTCTTAATCGTATTTCTCTCATTTTAATATGCGGGGGAAGTAAGGGATAGGTGAAGGGGCGACCTTTACAAGCAAAATGCATGCCAAAATTTCGCGATAACTTATGTCGTGAAGTTTGCAGCATCTAGGCCTAACAGTGTGCTACTACTATACAGATTGTTGTTAGCTGTGCTTTACTTTATAATGTATTAGCGGTGATGGAATAGTTGCGCGCACCATCGTCCGTGCACAAGCCCTTCTAATACAAGCCTAGAAAGTGCAGTCTCATTTGTGAAGTCATGGAAAACTATACCGACTTAAAGTACATGAAAAAAAAAAAATGTTCGAGTATGCATTAGGCATTGGACATCTGTGTGAAGCTTTACTAAACTTAGCTTTTTTTGTTCTAGCATAGGAATGCAGAAGAGAAAAAAAAATCGCCTTAGCTGCATTTTGAAAGTAATCGGAAGCACCAGTGGATGGGATCTGCTCATACGACTTGCGAGTTCTCAAGTCCTGGTGCTAGAGCAATACTTGTAGCAGCAAGGCTTTCTTCATTCATTATGACGCGGTCTCATTCGACGTGTAATGCTCGTTTCTTCCTTTTTTTTCTTTTTGAAAACGCTATGGCACAAAAGAAAACGCTATTAAAGGACACGAGCTGCGCGTCTGTTAAGGATAAACGCACTGAGTATACTGTTGCACCAGTGAAGCTTCATCGTGAAGTTTTCACTCACCACAAACTTGCCCGAGAAATTCAGAAATTCTCTAGAGTTTGCGTAGCGGCGTAACGTCTGTCGTTTCTGATTCCAGTCAGTTGATGGAACGGATAAACATAATTTCTGCACTCTAGTTCTCTGTACGTTCAGTGGAGTTCTACGCGCTAGACCCAGACGCATTTAAATACCGCAGAACAATCCGTCGCGAGATGTCGCATCCTCTGGCTTCATGGAGCATTGTTCTCTGCCTTCTGTGTAGTTCGCGATGATCTAAAGAAACATATTTTTTTTTTTTCCTTGCCTCACGTTGCTCCAAGAGAACGGTGCCAGGGTTCTTGTAGAACACGTCCTTGGAACGTCCAAACGGCATGGTTGACGTTGAACGTGTTATGGCTTTGTCCACGTCAACCTACATCATGAAGCGCTGGTACTCGATCATCGGTGCCATATAGTGACGTTAGACAACGATTTTTCTCTTGTGCAGCAGAGGATGCGACATTGTCCTTGTATCTCTGTCTCTAGCGCAGCTTGTCGGAATGTATTGTTTTAAGGATGACGGCGATTATTTCTTTAGGTAGGACGTGTCTTTCCACTTGCTAAAGTCCATCTTGGGCATGACGTCGTAAGAAGCGCAGTTGATCCTGGGATTACTGTGAAGAGAATGGGAAGAAAATACATTAGGAATATTACGTACCTTAAATGCAAATCTGTAGCTTATTGCTTTGTCTTTTTGTTTCAGCTGTATTCATGCATAGTTCTTTAATGATATCTGCTCTATAATTTCTGCACTTGAGCAGAAATTGTATCTGGACAGAAACGTTGAACGCTATTGTCAGGCTATTGTATGCATTGCGCGCTATTGTCCACGTACTCATTTTGTTGCACGTGGTAAAACATAATGGGGGGGAACAATAACAGTCAGGAGCGACGACGCCTTACAGCTCCGATTTTCTCGAACATTCAGCTGTTAGTATGCAGGTGCATTATGGTCATTTCTCTTCACATAATTTGTGATTGCAAACAACAAAACGCAGTACTTACTGGACGGGGTCCACCTTGAAGAGCGCGTTGTACTGAATGTCATACATGTCGTCGGCGTTGTCGCAAATGAATCTGCACAGCCGCACCTGCCGGATCTCATTCAGTTGCTCTGCAATCAGAAATAAGTTCCCGGTACATTAGGGGCGCTTGAGGATTGGTTTCAAGCTGTCGTTAAAAAACAACTCTTTTGATGGTGACATCAGAATGTTTGTACACTTCCAGGCATCAACTGCGTACGGTAAGCTATGTGCGCGGTCCGAATGTTGGTCGACGAAATTGTCTCTGCGTAATTGTTCTGCTGCATTACGTTCGGTGATATAAAGCATCTCCTTACGGATCGTATGGTTTCATACATGTTAGAAATCTTCCTGTACTTAGGCCTGATACTGTAAGCTGTTTCCTTTTCCGGTAAGGGTCGTCTAGGTGGTTTCAGGTTTCCATGGCATAATCTATTTGAACTAAACAGCTTTACAACGTCGTCGGCACATGTCATACATAAATAAATAAAAAAAAAAACTATCGTTTACTTCTGATCTGGCGTTGCTGCTTTTATGGCTTATCTTGACGAGATACATTTGTCAGTGGGCTTCGTACTAAGCAAGAGTCTACAGAAACAACCGATCTACATCTCTGCTGCAAACAAACATCTCTGCTGCGGTCAACTCATTGTTAAATAAAATGTTGCTTAGCTGGGTGTCAACCGTAGTGAATCGCAGTGTGGCTGTTATCACGTACGGTACATATTTTGCCTTGTATAAGTCAGGTTGGCCCAGAGCATCACTCGCGGAAGGTATAAGGGGAATGTGACAGAAAAATTGTTTCTTCCTGGAATAGGTGTATGGCGAGAAGTCTACGGGGCCTCGCTTCACCTGCGAATTGTGCAGCCGTTCATCGCAACGGACAGCACTTCATAAGGCTAGATTAGTCAATTTTCAACAGTGTCGTTTGGTTTGCTTAATTTAGGCATTGTGCTCGCGTAGACTGAAAGCACCACGAAAACGTGCGCGGGCTACACTCATCATCGACGTGCACCACACTATACTCACCTAACGTGAAGGATGACGGCCAACCGGAGTTCTCGTACCAGAACCGGTCGCCGCGCCTGATGTTTGCGAACTGCTCGCCGATGAGGCAGGCGAACGTGGGTCCCGTCACGGCACCCGGCAGACCGAACTCGGACACACCGGCGCTCCACAGGTCGATGTCGTCCACGTGCCTGCCGGATGACGTAACTGATATGTAACTCCAAATTGCTTACCACCTACAGGTTCTTCTGAGTGACAGCGATGTCAGAACGTCTGCCATTATTTCCGCGACAAAGGGCGTAAAAATCTGAATGTGCTAGCAGTTGAGAGGACTTTGTGATTCCAGTAATGCTCCCTTAATTCACTGAAACAAAAAAAAAAGAAAAACGAAAAAGGGGGCTGGAGAATTCCTCGTATGGAACAATATTATGCGTGATAAAAAAATAAAAGCTTACCAGCAGTAATTGTATACGGTGCCTTTCTTTTCTGTGTAAACGGTGTGTTTTGGCATTGCATGTCGTAGCCTAACATCCCGGCGTTCATCTGGCGGCTCAAAAAAAAATAAAATAAAACATATATATATATATATATATATATATATATATATATATATATATATATATATATATATATATATATATCTTCAGGAGTGCGGCACAACTGACTTTCCTTTCCTTCATCGAGGCATAGATGCTCAGGCTCAAAGATCGAGGCTCAAAGAGGCCTCGGAGCCTCTTTGAGCCCTTTACGATGTGCTCAGGGACCGCGGCGTATTTTCTGCTGCGCGCATTAAAAGAACACTGTTATTGCCACGGAAATAAGCTAAACAGGGTACGGGGAGAAATGTTGGCACTTTTAACTCTCCGCCAGCTAATTCCACGCTTGGCGTATCTTCCGTAGCGTGTGAATTTGTTTGAAGTCCATCCTGTTAGCCTACTCCAAGATTATTGTCGTGGCATCTCACTCTCATGCACGTGTCTGTATATCTGGAATCCTCGCGGGAAGCTCATTTATTCCAAAGCAATACGTACGAGGCTGATATCAGAAAAAGGCTATCGTCAGTTGCCTTAACCTGTTGCAGTTTCTTTTTCTCATAAGGAAATGGGCGATAGTTCTGACATTTTACTGATTTCTCTGGGAAAAGAGTGAAAACTTTGCTTGCATGAAACAATCGCAGATGTTTAAACGGGTTAAACTTAGCATATAACATATGAAAGCACTAGTTTGACATAGTTTGTGTTGGTAATTGGCAGATTTGGATGACATTGTCGTTGTCTTCTCATCCGCTGTTGTTCACGCTGCTTGTCGCGAAGGGCCAGTTTCAAAGCAGACTGAACTATCCCGGCTCATCGAGCTGGTCTGTACAGTTAAACAATGTGGCGCATGAGTTACTACTGCCGTCATGCACATGTTTAATGTTAACAAACACAAAGACAGGTAACCGCTGATAAATCAATGTTTGACCATCTCGCCTGCCAACTACCACATGCCAGAGGCATCCGCAAAGGTCGAAGGTAAAAGCTTCAACATACCTCCTGCGTTTCTGATTTACTCCGTAAAGTAGCGCTTTCTGCACTGAAAAAACTACCTCGCGGCTTTTTTCCTGTATCCTCAACAATAGAAATGCGGCGTTTGATTGTTCGCTATAGGTATTGAATGTCAAACTTGAGATTGAATTGCGTCCTCTCTTCAATTTGTCTTTGAGTGCGTATACACGGCATTCCGTCTGTCCCAGACACCGGCATGAAGCTTCTCTCCATGTGAGCTCCAGCACACTGATGTTCTGCATCTCGCCGTTTGGTCCTAGATTCTGCCGCCATTTTAACATAATTATATCTTTTCCCGACAGTTTTTCGGTTGGATTCGGTTTCACGTTCCTAATTTGGTATACATTTGTTAACTCTTTTCTAAAGTGTTTGAGTGTTTGACTGCCGCCATGTGGGCCCCGCCGGGATGGTGCAGTGGTAAGACGCCCGACTACTGTGCCGGAGTTCCCGGGATCGAATCCCGGCCTCGGCGGCTGCGTTTCGATGGAGGCGAAACGAAGTGGCGTCCGTGTGCTGTGCGATGTCAGCGCACGTTAAAGATCCCCAGGTGGTCGAAATTACTCCGTAGCCCTCCACTACGGCCCCCCTTTCTCTCTATCCACTTTCACTCCCACCTTCATCCCTTCCGGCGCGGTTCAGGTGTCCACAGAGCAAGTGTGACAGATACTGCGCCTTTCCCTTCCTATGAACCAACCAACCAACCAACCAACTGCCATTTGGATAAGCATACCGAACTATAGCATTGCGACCCACTATCAGTCTTAATCTGCATAGATAATTTACCGATTAGGATTAAGAGGATTAGAAGGTTGTATTAACACATTTCGGTAGACTGCCTGTCTTTCCCGAATTTTGGGACTCCTCGGCATATAATCAGACCTGTTAATCCACTGGATTAATCCGCCTCAATTCGTATTGGTAATCTATACGGATATTGGCGGATTAGTTGGCGGATTAAGGCAGTTTAATCGGTTGGATTAGTGTCATTCGGCAACTGAGCCACCTGTGCTGAATTGCGAATTTCCTCGGCCATTTCAAATTTGGCGGCGCACCCAGACTGGTTCCTTGGGATGACAATTAAGACCTTGATGACGTGATTGCCCATTCGATCTATCAGGACATTTTGTTACATCGAAGACAATCAAATGCTGCCGCGTTGAAACAGAGCGACAGGAGGGGCCATGAAAGCACGCGCTCCAAGAGGGCAGGCAAATAATGGTGCCCTTGTGTAGGCTGCACGCAGCGGTGCGTTTATTTGTGCCAGTTGCTATCATTCCCGGGCAGCGTAGGTTGTGGGCAGCCTCATTAACTTTCCACAAGAGTATCTGGGCGCGTTCCGTGTACTGACCCCAAAGCGAGCTACATCCCACGCAGAGGTGACAGCTAAAGATGAACGAACTCCGGAAAAGAACGCGTAAGAGAAATCAATTAGCTTGGCCTGGATTTTTCGCCCTGGTGTGTAGCCCTTGATACGCGAGGTATTTGCCGTCTGTTGAGCATGGGTAGATTATTTCAAAGTCATAGCTTATAGCCAAAAACGGAGAGGAAACATAAGCCAAAAGCCCTTTATGAAGGCATTTCTGTTTGTTTTTGACAGTCCATGTTTTTTTTTTTTTTTTTTTTTAACAGCTGTTGATATAATCAAAGCGAGATATCAGAGCAGTTATGCTCCTTCACAACATTGACACCACAAGCTTATGAAAACTCATGGTCAAATGAGCGCAGGAGCAATACGCACTTGTATATCTGGGCGTATCGGTGAATGGTCTTGTTGGGAAGGTATCCGATCAGGTCGGAGAAGTCCCGGGCCCTAGGCAAACCGCAGTACTCGCGGAAGTCGTTGTATCCGGGAACCCCGGTCTCACGGCCACGCTGGATGTTCAGGGAGACTAAGTCCATGCCGAAGCCGTCACCTGGCATCTCGAACAAGTGGTTGGTAACCTGTAACGTGGATGACGGGGAATGAGGAGAAAAATTACTAAATCATCGCGCTCTCTGTCATTTAACAAATCTTTCGGGCAATGCAATTTCGATCATTCCACTGTGGTATCGTAAATTTTTATAATACGCGTTGTTTAAATAGATATTTTTGCGTATAGTACTGCTGTTAAATCTTATCTCGTTCTCTCCTTTAATCGTGTGTTGTGCGTTTAAGCCCTGTCTTTCATATACGCCTCCTTGAGGCTTAACGAACACTTTTATTTGTTATGATATTTGTGCTTCTTTCTTTTACAAACAAATTACCTTACTTACATTTTGAGTTAGCTTGTATCCTCCTCAGAGACAAACGATTTCGCTTACTGGCCGACTGTTTCTATTTTACTTTTCATAAGGTTTTTGATAAGAGGTCTCGTGCTGACTTCGGGCATAATATTGCTTCATTATTTGTGTGGCTATGAGTTACAATCATTTACAATAATGAACAATACAATAAACAATAGTCTCTTCGACTCTTTTTGCATTCGCAAATTTTTCGCACTGACAATATGTCTGCCTTGTTATACGCTAATGACTGTGATCATATTCTATCTCCTTTATCGTTCGTATTTTCACAAATTAAAAGTACAATATAAAATGCAGCATCAATGTAGCAAATGTATTTATTTTCTCTGTAAATAACCTGACCGGTATTTTTTTTTCTTTTCATTCGGACCCTTAACATTATGTCGTTGTTGTAGATTTAATCGCACCAACTCGGCCGACGGTGCAATGCGCCATGGTATGCTTTAGCTTTCTTTGGCGGATAAGTAAGCGCGCCATGTTCAAGTGTAACGTGTGACTCAGCAGCAACAGACCGATGACTTCCGTTAGTGTACAACGTGTCGTTCGTTCTGCAGTTTAACTGACCGAAGGAATTAACACCCTGCTGCTGATAGTTTATTCTCTCTAAGCAATGAGGTGCAAGGAGCTGTCATTGTACTCGAGCAGCTACGGTGACTTCCGAATACGCCCAAGTGGTCGGGACGTGTACCTCAGTGGTGATCTCGGGATCCATCCTGTTGGACTGCTGGTCGACGAGACCAAGGGCGAACGAATCGACGACTCCGGGCTTGTAGAGATCGTAGGGCTGACGCAGCAGCCGCGACAACCGGATGGCCTCTGGTGAGAAAGGAAAAAAGGCGCGTGCATAACGTGAGACGCATATACAAACAGGGCAATTTCGCGCACGAGTCCATTCAGAATTACGCGAACACACTGCGTTCTTATGCATCTTTTGGCTTGGAGGGCTGTTGCAGCTCTTCGCTCGAATCTAAATATGATATTTTTATTTTATTTCCTTCGTGGCCACCGCCATAAGCTTTATCGTGACACGCGGCTTGTTTTCTGCTTGGTAATTTCCCTTGTCGATGCATAATATGCACAACAACGATTTGTGTTTTTTTGTCAAACATGTAGTGAAAAGAGAAGAATAGAATGGTAGGAATGGGTGCAAGAGCTCCCCTAAGTCTCGATGCATCGTCTTTGATGAGGTGTTAAGTATTGAGTGCACAGGCATAAAGAAAAAAAAAGAAAAGAAAGGACTCAATTTTTACACTCAGGATATTATCCATATACTTGAATGGACACAAAACTGCTGTCCTGAATGAAAAGAAATGTTGTGAAGGCATCTGGCATAAAGAAAAAGTCATAAGACGCTGTGGAAACTTCAGAAGCGCTACCAGATTTGCGGTTGCCACATAGTACTTACCGAGCTTCTCATGGAACTTGTTGTACCTCTCGGTGATGTCAGGCAGCAAACTGTGGCCGAAACGGAACGCAGAAGCCTGGAAGGCTTGCCTGATTCCAGCGTTCACCTTGGGGCTGTAGCCTTCGTAGTAGCCCTGCGTTGATTGTTGCCGGAAGTTAAAAACACATTCGAAGTTTGTCTATTGAAGCAAGGTGTGTAGCTCATACCGGGTTTTTTTTTTTCCCTTTATCTGGCGGCTCGATCAAAACATTTGGCTGCTGCGTGTCACTTTACAAGTACCTGTAACAAGCTCGTATTCTGCTTTCTCACCACTTGTTGGAGGAACTGCTGCTGGGCGCTTAGCAAGACAAGGGGAAGGGTGTCCAGGCAGTGCGTGCTCTTTGCCGTTACTTTGTGCGCCAGCGGACTTGATTCGCGCTTGTAAAGCAAGCCACTGTGCCTGTAGATATGTATTTCATATGCCTTCTCCCACATCGTCACCCATCATGATCGTCTTTCTTTTCTCCTTCCCCTTCCCCAGTGCAGAGTAGCAGGCCAGATTTGAATTATTCCGGCCAACCTCTCTGCCTTTTCCTTTCAATAAATCCATCTATCTATCTACTTTTTGCTTCGAATATTTTATTGATGCTTCGAATTCCTGTTATCTATCTAGGGGCGCGCCTATATATTTATAGTATTGGATGTCTCGCGTTTTGAGCAGGGTTAAAATTCCAGGACGTGCAGTGCCTCGATTATTTAACGCAGAGAGCGTGAGTTTTCGCTTTATTGTCGCGTAAAGTGTAAAGTTGTTTTGTTCTAGGAGGCTGAACTGTTTGCTCCTTTATGCCAATTTCGTCGCCTTTTGCTTCAAACTTGCCAGCATGTAATCATTCCTTATATCTTGGGGCGCTTGAAGACTCAACTACAAGGAAATGGCGCTGATGTTACTCGAGACATTCTAGATTGGAAACCCCGCAGCGCGTACGAAGATTCTTCCCTTGGAATAGGCTACCATTCTACTTTCTCTTCTTCTACTTTGGCTAGAAAAAAAAAAAAAAGAAATTGGTATTGAAGCTGCACAACCTGCCACCCAACTCCACCCAATTCCACCCAAGGAAAGTTGCTCAAATGCCGTAATGAAAGAAATGGAGTATTCGTGCTCTTCAGAAAAAACTGTGAAATTGATGGTAACTTTTATTCTGAGAAGGGAGAAAAAGTGAAGGTTTATTTCTTTAAACGAAGCCTTGTTCTTCGGAATTCTTTATTAAGCAGTGACGTCAGCATGAATAGTTTAGTCGTCTCAAATCCCATTCAGCTATAAATGTGGGACGCACAAGAGGCGGCGCTCTATAGGACCCGTGCAAGAACTTCGCTTACAGATCTGGGAGAATCATGGCGGTAGGAAACGGTGACGAGGGGATCTCCATAAACGTTTGGACATGATTTAACGACTTTGCGCAGCACACACACACACACACACAAAAAAAAAAAAACAAAAATAAAAGCTGGGAATGGGATACGACACAGAAACGAGCGCTCGCAGAGCTTCATTTTTCTCACCTCTCGGACGGGTACGAGTCCGTACTTCTTGACCGCGTCGGGTCCGAGGACCATGGGCAGCCACTCGTTGATGGTGAGGTGTTGCACCTCGGCGATGAGGATGTGGCGCGCCTCCTGGTACAACGTCTCGTCGTCCCAGTGCGGGTTCACCTGCTGCAGTCCCTTGGCGATCTTGTTGTGCTCTCGCAGCCACAGCGTGTGCATCACCGTCAACGCCAGCTGCTCGTTCACGCGCTCGTCGCCTGCGAGGCGTTGAGATCAATGGGAACACCGCCGCTAACGTCTTCTTGCGTCAATACGAAGCGCACATGGGAGAATATCGAGAAAACGCACTGTAATCGGATAAGATGCCCCTCATAGAAGATACCGGCCAACGGCGTCGGTTCTGGCTGGTGCAAGATGGCTGACCGCGACGCCATGACAAATGGATAGGCAGCATTGAGTCAAGGTTTCTTGAGAGGCGATTCCCGCTCATTATTGATTTTTTATGCGACTGTATAACAGATTTTGAAAAGTAGGCATGTCACAGCGGTCACGCTAATGCAGGTGTTGCCGTAAGGCTAAGGCAATAACAGTGAATAAAAGTCAAATTGTCATTGCAGTAGCACGGATTGTTTGTGATTGGTCTTGCAACTGCATATTAAAAATAACAAGAAATATCGATCTGCAGTAGATTACCGAGGCACGGTTTTACGCGCTTCGATTGCTGACACAGATGCCGCTGCGCATCTTGACGTCCAAGATTTCAAATGGGGGCGATTTGTGAGCACCTTACCACAGCTTAGCTCATTTTCATGTTAAACTGTCGCATCGCGTTGCGAAGGAATTAACGGGCTCGAGTGCCGGCGCTGAGACCATCAATGACTATAGCGGGATGCCGAGAAAAGCATTTTGGGAAATTTCTTTCAGGTAACTGTCGAATGTCGAACTCGGCGACATCAACTCCTAGTTAACGTTAACTAAGGGTAGCGCGCTAGGTTTGCGTCACCCACTCGTTTTATTTACCAACAAGTCAGTGCCATGTTCGTTTGTCCCGTCAGTGCCTGAGCGATGGCTGTGATCAGTGAGAAACTGTCAGCGCTTGAAAACCGAGCCTTGGAAACCCGTTCTGTCATCGTTTGTGCTTCGCGTCACTGTAAACACGAATAAGCCTATAATGGAGTAAAGAGGGAGTAAGTAGTTTGTCCTCTAGCGCACTCCCTTTTAAAGTCAGGGCACGCTGCCCGAGCCCTGTGGCAGATTTTCATCACTAAAACTGTACGGAAGGCAATTCTCATTTCAAAATATGCCAAGTTATAGGAATTACGATTATTTTAGATGAGGTTTTCTGCGTTCTCAAATTATTAACATCCAAAGCTCTGGGACAGCGGTTCACTGTCTCCTTTCATTACTGATTACTTAAAATAAATATTATTTAGGAAGTAAATAGGGTTCTACTGCCAAAGTATATCATTCCGCATGGTTAGTGGTGAAAATCTACCGAGAGCTTGATGAGAATACCGTGCTCTAGAAGGGAGTGCGCTAAAAGACATTCTATTCCCTTTTAATTCCATTTTATGCTTACTTGTGTTTATTGTAAAGTTGAGAGTTAGTTGTGTCTCGTGTAAATTGCACTTCCTATGTGTCATGGTATAAAACGTGACCGTGACAGCTTACGCTCGTACAATGTCATCCGGCAGCTTTAAAGTATTGCGAAAGCGGTTTCAAAATATTTTCTGCTAAATTAAACATGATTAGAAGGACGATTAATTTTATTGGAACCACTAAAGGCCGCTATGTATCAAATAAAAAGAATCCATGAAACGTTTTGTCAGCTCCCATACAACACCTGAAACTGTAATGGAAGCCACTTCCATTGGACGATTTTCTTGCTACCTTACACTTTCAGTGTGAGGCGTTGAAGGAATAATCAAAGCAATAAATTTTGCTCTAGGGGCCGTTTAATACTGCCTCATTGTAAACAAATAGGGCCAGGTTGTTTGGTGTGCGTAGCTCCCAATGTTTTTCAAGCTTTCTCCTGGTTAACCTTTCCTGCCTTGGTGGCCTAATTTCTGCCAAACATTTATTCAGCCTTGCCTCTTGCTCTCAATAACCTAAACAAAGCAGAGCAAAGATTACATGGCCCTTTGTTCCTACAGTTACCTTCTCAAGGTCCTCCTTTTGACGACGGAATGATTCACTAAATACATGAAGTGCCGAAGCCGCCGCTGCGCAGACGTCTCATAACCTTGATGTTGCTGAGCATTGTGATATGCTTGGAGGCCGGCCTTTATTTGAAGCGATTATTTTGAACTCAGTGCTTGATGTGTACCCATTGTTGTCTCACAGACAGTTAGATAAACCTTGGGAGTGATCGCTGTTGATAAACTCATATGCCGCAGAACGCGACCTTGAGTTCCAGTTTGGCAGCAGAGTTTAATGAAAGTGTTCCTTGATAAAATGTGTAAGGTTTCCGATAGCTGCTGCGCCCACTCTGTACTGTTCTGTCTCGACGCTTCCACCCGCTTGTGTCTGCGTCTGCTGCTATTCCTACCTTTTTAAATCAGGGCACCATTGTCAGCACTGACATGACAATCTAACAATGAAGACCCGCTGCCTTTCATTCCCTTGGAAGTCCTTGACTCTTTGGCGGTCTGTAGTTCAAGAAAGCTGGCCCCGCTACCATGTGTTCGAGTGTGGCTGCAGCGGCTCTTCATATAGACACCCGCTCTGACCTTTCTGTAGCTGCTAATGTTGACGTCGCTTTCTGTACCTATGAAAGAGCCGTTGCTCTGCAGTCGTCGGCCTGACCATTGGCTTCTGAAGGCAGCGCATCATCATTACTCTCGTGCCCTTGTCAACTCCTCCTCACTTCCTTCCCTTTCACTCTGTCTTCAAGACCGCACTGATGTCGATGAGGAAAATGTATCACGGTGGGGCGTTAACAAGAGGATCGGGACTGCTTGTCGTGAAAAGAGGCCTCATCGATTTGACACGCTCTGAGACTATATAACGGATGTGCCAGAACCCAACGAGCGGCACCAAAACCCATTGGTTGTCACCCTCGATGATTACGCTCGCGCTCGAGCGCTAAGATCGAGGAGACTGGTGAAAATAGAGGACGGCGTTCGTTGTAGCACCGAGCACTTGCCGGCATCGAAGCAGTAGAGGTTCCTAGGTCTCGCCATGCAGCCGACGTCCGCCTCGACCGTCTTCATGGGCAGAAGGTCCTTGAGGCCCAGGTCTCGGTACAGAGGAGTGGTCTTGAGGCGTCCTTGAGATCAAGGAAAAGAAAGAAAAATAAACAAGCATGAGTCAGCGATACAAATCGGCGCTGCTGAGGCGTTGCTGCCGAAGCTTTAGTAGCCACCGTATGCGCGGGGTCGCCGATTGCAGGTCGCGGCGAGAGCGACAGGCCATTAGCGATTGTGCGCCAGCGCAAGGTGTAATCGTATGAGAAAAGTTTAGGCATAGCCACAGGATATGCTTGTACCCACCTCCGGAGAACTCTCTCAGTCGGCTGGCCACTTCCTGCGTGCTTCCATACACGAAGCCAGCGTCGAGGTACGCAGAGATGATGTTCATCTGAGACCGTGGTCCTGCGAGAGACGGTTTTGTTTGATTTTGAAAGGCACAGAACTCCGGTCGTGCAGCAGACACTTTCATTTAGTATTAAAGGTTACTAACTCCATTTTTTGTGCGGATACGTTTGCAAAGCCTCATAGGAAAAAGAAGCTGCTGTTCATGCATCGAAGTACCAGGATAAAAGAAGTGCAATTATTCTCCTGATTTGAGCCATTTCAACACGAATAGATTTGGCATCGAGTTTATGGTACGCTAGCACTGATCGAAGTTTCACCTAACGTGTGCTTACCAAGGGTGCAGGCCGGCCTGAGACCAGCGAGAACCCTGGCGAACTCGAGGCACTTTCGGTTGAAGAACTTGTAGAACGGATCATCATTGGGCACATCGATGGCCATGCAGTTAGGGTGTCGCTCCTCCGGCGTGTACTTGCAGCATTCGATGTCCTGGCGTTCCTCATCTGTAAAAGAGCATTCCGTGAATCACTCTGAGGAACCTGACAAGTTACAGGGAAGCGTTTTCTTTGGAACATTAGAAAAACAACCTTGCCTCTATATTTTAAAATGTTATATATCATAGGCATAATTATCTTTTGTATAATTAGCTAGCTTTGTTCCTGCCGTCAATCGAAGCACTGTGAAGTCTCGTGATGAAACTTTAAGCTTATGAATGGAATTCGTCCTAATCGATAGCGCCTTCAAGCCCTTACATACGAAGCGCTCATTTTTCTCAGCGCCACATTTCGCAGGACTCGTGATTCCGCTAGAAATACCGCAATATATTTTGAATGTGATAAGGCAGATTAAAGGGCCTTCGGTTTGGTTCGGTTATGGGGTTTAACGTCCCAAAGCGACTCAGGCTATGAGAGACGCCGTAGTGGAGGACTCGGGAAATTTGATCGCCTGGGGTTCTTGAACGTGCACTGACACCGCACACCACACGGTCGCCTTGCTTTTCGCCTGTATTGAAAAGCGGCCGCCGAGGCCGGGATTCGATCCGGCATCCTTGGGAACAGTAGTCGAGCGCCGTAACCACTGCATCATCCCGGAGGGGTTAAGGGGTATTCGTCTTCGGAAGTAAGCGGGAGAGAAATCAATCGCTTTTGTGCTTTCTAGTGTGTACATGTACCGTCTCGATTTGGAAACAGTATCATCCTTGGGGCTATAGTATCTTCCGCCTCTGTTCTGCGCTCTTAAGCTTGAGTGCCACGAGAAGGGAAAGAAAATCACAAGAAAGTAAGAATGAATTCCGCTAAGAAATCCTCATCGCGCGCCCACCCCGTTCATATCGCCATCGGGTCCTCGAGGAAACGCTTTGCGCAAGTCGTGGCACCATTTTGTGGCGAAGGATCTATAAGAAGCTCGAGGAAAATTGCCCCTTATTCATGTTTTGCTTTTTTTTTCTCGCGCATTTAGCGCGAACCTCTTTGCGGATAACGAAAACGTGCCTTGTACTCATTTGACACTCTTATGTAGTTGATTAGCAGATTTAATGCGCTAATTGGACCAGCCACTCGATCTCCATTTCTGTCTCGTTTTTCTTTTTGTGTATGCATGTTTACTTGTGTGGGTATTTTTATTCAATGGAATGTCCATGATTAGATTGCTGTGTGCTATAAGTCACTCTCGAAGTAACACGGCGCCTCTAATCGTAGTATAGAAAATACTAGCCAGTCTGAACTGCCGCGGCTGTCACGAGAGGTATTTTTATAGATCACCCCCGGCATATTTCGGATAACGCGGATTAAATGATGGGCGTTTTCTAAGGCTTATAATAGCCTTCCGGTTGATAACGCGAGACGGATTGTAAACAAGCCAGGAAGCTTTGCACTATATATGGCAGCATTAGGATGTAGGTTCCACTTCAAACTAAAGGGGTACGCACTGTCTCTCGGAAAGTACCCTTGGGCACATTTGTGCACGGAGCACGATGACGGTGCATATCGTGTATTTGTGTGAATGAAAAAGCACAAAACAACAACAAGTAAGCTGTCTAGCAAACCAGCGCACGTAAAGACGCATCATAGGTTGATTGTTGCGAAATCCATAAACGAATAAGAAAATTTAGTGCTGTTTTGGAGTTCTTATGCCGGACCAGCTGTAGGTTTAACGTTTGATAAAGTTTTCTGCCAGTCTGGTGGTGTGCCCACTAGTAGCAATGCCCAGTTATGTATTTGGTGTGACATTAACCACCATTAACCACCATGACACATTAATGGTGGTTATTGGTGTTTAACCACCATTAACCACCATTAAGACAGAAACTCGCAATGAACAGGTTTGACTGTGTGTTTCGTAGAAGATTTTAGCTGGTACATTCAGTGCACTATCGGAGACAAAAATCACCACGACGCGCCGACTGATTAGGTGCATGTGTGACAACGAATGCTTGATTAAATTATATTTTTTAGACAAAGCGAGTCCTTCCGGATATCGTTTCCAACTTAAGGCTTCGAGCCACACATCGATAAGAAAAGCATGCACGTCTGCTCTTATTAGCGTGTCTTGGAGACATTAAGTGTTCCTGATACTAAATGCTTTCACGAAGCGATGTCTTTGCTAACTTGACAAACATTAATATAGTTTTCCAACTTTCCAGCGGTGTTCAAACATGAAGCACCTTGGATATGTACGTTTTAACAGCTGACTATTAATTGTTCCATCGCCTTGCTGCTTTACTTGACTTAGAGGAAAAGAAAACAAAGAAAGAAAGGTGCCCCAACGGCGAAATCTCGTTTTGCGTGCCGTCCAGAAGTACAGCCTTTGTCAAAAGCATAAAGCACGGGGGGTCCGCTTCTGAGCCGAATAGTGGTACTGATGTAGAATTAGTTTAGGCCTTTCCCACTGAAGGGGCTAGGTCAAAAAATCTTCTTGCCATCAACAAAGTTGGAATACCGGAAATTCATTACAAGCCGCAGGAACTGGCCCAGAGCAGACCTCTTGGGCTCTACACTTTTGTCAAAGACTGTGCATCCGTTCATGACTGTATAAAGACATTCGTGCATATGCGTATGAAAATGTAAGCTAAGTGTCACATTTATTTTATTTCTTCGCTTGATATTTCATTCTGCAGCCAAAGTTTTGTTGCGCTCAAGTTAGCGCACAGTTTTGCCGCTTTGACACTGATTTCACGAGCCGACTGGCGCCACAAAAGTTCCATATCGCCATTTGGTACCTCCAAAGCGTTTCTGTCGAGAGCCCCACTATAGTTGCACTTGCATCCTCGCCCTCTGGCGCACCTAGGCACAATCCATCTCGAAAGGAACGAAACTGACGCACTCGCCCTGCTATTATCTCCGATTTCAGCAAGCCCATGGTCAAGCAAGCAAAGGACACCACCTTGTATTTTATTTTCAAGCAAAGCGCCTGCGACATATGAGTGCATTCGCCTTAATTGTTCCAGACATTTTTTCTCTCCTTACAGATAACTAGTATGCTCAAGAGGTGTATGGCCTTTGAGCAGAGGCCAAATGCCAGTACTCACTGCATCTTCGTTCTTGCGTCATGCGCCCACAATTTTATTTATTTATTTATTTATTTATTTATTTATTTATTTATTTATTTATTTATTTATTTATTTATTTATTTATTATTATTATTATTATTTTTTTTTTTTTTTTTTGTAATCCAGAATGCAAAGTAACAGCCGGCATCGTGTGAGGACGCCCACGTCTCCTCTCATCCCTCAAACCACGGGAACAAAATGAGAATAAAGAAAGAAGGAGAAAATGTACAGCAACAACAAAAGCAGCGTACGCGACTGGCACACTCTAGCGCTCCGTTTATCGTGTCAAGAGCTGTCCGTCTCTTGTCACGTGCCGAACACGGGCGGAGGCGCCGTTGCTGATCGGTCAATCGTCGATGGCCCGGTCGGATTTGCGCGCGTTCGGTGAATCTTTCCTCTCGGTGGGGGCGAACTATTTCCGTCATCTTCGCGCCGTTAGGATATATATCTCCAACGTTTCCGCGTCTCCAACGCCGCCGCGTCTCCGAGAGGAGGGGCGGGCGCAAGCGCGCCATGGCCTCGAAAGAGCAAGGAAACGAAAGCAACCGGCGTGCCGCGCCGCCGCTCACTCCCCTTGCTACGATTGCACCCTGCGCAAAAAAACGCTCTCCTGTCGGCTGCTTTCTCCAACTCCTATGCTCCTATCTTCTCACAAGGTGGCCCACTACTCCGCATTTCCTTACCTCTATCGCGTTTGTCTATCTTCTGTTTATTAGCGTTTCTTTTCCCCCTTAGCCCCAGACCGCCGTTCCCTTACATTTCTTCCGCCGCCATCACAAGCGCCGCCGATGACGCCGATCACTTTTTTTTCTCTTTTTTTTTTTTTTTTTTTTTTTTTTCTGCGTGCGCTCACTCGCGCGGGCATCGCTTTGCGTCGTCTCTTCGAACTCATCCATAGTCATGGCTGGAGTCTTGTCTGTTTCCTCTCGACACATTGGGTCGCTCTTGTATGTGTGCTTTTCCTGACAGAGTACAAGCTCCTTTTCACTCCGCCTCGTTCTTTTTCCGCCTCATTCGCGGAGCACTCAATCGTGCCGCGATTCACCGAAGAAATGCGCGCGCGTTAGGGGAGAAAGTAGTGTTTGTGCTTGCACGTGCCAGCATACTGTTCCCTCTCGTCGCGCACGTGCCAGCATACTGTTCCCTCCACCTCCCCCGCTCTGACGATCGCGCAACAATAGCAAATTCTTCGTCCTTACACTTGCACTTCGTTATGTCACTGCGGTCAAGAACGTTTCCTACGTACGACTTGTTCTGATTTTTTTTTTTTTTTTGTTTCGCTGATCGTATGAAGTCTCCCAAAAATTTTCTTTGTTTCTTGTTTGGCAGATACTCCTTGACCATTTGTCGCTTTGCTTTGTTTTTCCTTACTCCAGTCTCACTCTGGGAACGGACATGTAAAGTGTGCGGTTGCTGTCAAGCTGCATAAAGTATAAAATCTAGTAAGAAATAACTTCTTTTACTGCTTGAGTTGCAGATGAATATTGGGGAGCATACAACTTAAAAATTTGGCACCTGGCAACCATTGGCATTTTAAGCTGTTGTCATGCGGCAGCCATTATGTCTTCTCCTAATTAGGCGATGAAAATGCGTACGCGTCAGTATAATTTACAAACGACCATGCATTAAGAGCTGTCTGGAGCAGCAGTTGTGGTGGCAGCTGTGTGTTTGATCGTGACAAAGGTACTCATAGTGATGAATAAGACCAGTGAATCGATAGAAACGGGCAGTAAGTAGACAGATAAGGTGCTAAAGGTGCGGTCATTACCTGTAATAGTGCCTCAGGAAGTGGTTTGTTTCATGCAAACTATTGAGACTGAGCCACCCGTCCATTGCCTATGCAGAGTAAGTGGCGGGCATGTTTCAAGAGTGTTTCAGTAAAGTTATTCCGAAATTAACCGGAATTGAACAGACTTTCTGTCACGACGTCCGTGAATTTTTACGGTAAAAAAATGCACTATGCAGAGGCGGAAGATCTCGATTAATTTGATCACTGGATGTATGCTACGGTAGTCGTAGCCATGAACTGTTCGCAGTTACTGGTGGCGCAAGTTGTCTTCGGCTTTATCTCCCCCCCCCCCCCCCCTCTCGAACTGATTCTGTGGCAGCGTTGCCGCAAGGCGACAGTCAACACTGTGTAGTGGTAAGGAAGCACAAAAATATGTAGAAAGTGAGACAGAATAGGAAAGATAGGAATGACTACCTTAACCTGGCAAAGGGTAGCACCTGGTAACATTAATGGTAGCTACATGCTTGTTCGTACTCTAGCCATCCTACATTCGCAACGAAAAGTAAAAAAAAAAAAAAGCATAAATAGGCCATAAGACATGGTCCTCTGCTACGGATCTGTTTCCTAACTGAATTAATTTGAGGTCACCTAATAACGAAGTGTCGTAGAATCAATGAATGCATTAAGGGTATCACCGATGGCTTCGTACTAACGTCTGTTCAATTTGAATCGATTTTTATCTCTTGCTTGCTGTCGCAGGCGAAGAACAACATAAATTGATGAAGCGTCAAGGTCGTGCGGCTGAGTGTGACCGTGAGCTGTAGGATGGCGGTGGGTGGTATTAATGGGCCATTGGGTGGGGTTTATAGAGGAACTACTAGAAAGTCGTAAACTAAGATATACTACTCGTAAAGCGCATGACCTTGGCGTAAAGCGCATACGCCTTGTTCAAAGCTGTTAAACAGCTTCAAATGAAGTCCTTCCTGTTAAAATCTGCATGCGGAAGCGTTATATGCAAAAAAAATGGAGCCCTTGCTTTGAGATCCAGCCTGACAAATATGCATAATTGTCCTCTGCATTCACCATTTTTTCTCTATTCTTTTTTTTTTTTTTATCCGATAAATCCGAGAAGTAGATGAGTGTATGTTCCCAGTGTAGGTTCCCAGGTTTTCGTGTTTGACTTCCTAGACACTTTATTGCAGCCTGCTCTGTCTGCTCTGTAGCCTGTAACTACGCGTTCATTCCCTTGTAGACATTCCTCCAACTCCGGATCGATCTACTTAAATCACATTAAGCTTCGGCATTTCCTTCAGTGGTGAACAAGAGCTGAAATCACAAGCACGGGCGCTGAGTCGGGGAAGGACTCAATGCCTGTCTAAAGCGAGACCTATGCATATCAAAGAGGAGGATATCGTTCACTCCTTTGTTCACATACTCCTTTTCACATATACTCCTTGGATCGTTCATTCTCTAGAATACGGGTATAGCGACATTGCATGTCGAAGAGAGAGGCACACATTTGACTCATACGTCCAGCCTACATATGTACACTAAGGAAGCGGAAGAAAAAAAAAAACGAGAACAAAAGAAATGGAGGGGGGAAAAGGGAGACGGAATGTGGCGCGCGTGATAGTAATCTTCACCATACATGAGCGCCACGTTCAGATAAGATGCTTCTGCTGATATGGCCATTCCCCTTCGCAGCGGAGAGGGGGGGGGGGGGGGGGGGTAAAGAGTCGCGCGCTCTCTCGCGCTGCGGGCTCTATGCGATCACAACGACGCCGGACCACAAAGAGCGCGCGGTCAGTCAGCTATGTCGCTACCACCGACGGCCGTGTTAAGGGCGTGCCGATTTCTAGCGCCAACAGCGCGTTGTACGTGCACACGATCGGCCATTGGTATCTGCTAGAAACGGGGTAGAGGGGGAGGGAAATCTCTGCTTAGTTCTCCTGCAAGCTTATTCGCAAAGATAGACTCGTCGGTGCCGCAATTAATCTCTCGCGGCCTAATTGCTTCCAAGGAGACGCGTATACAGCCGCAACAGTCGCTCTCCCCACCTTCATTTGCTTCAGGGAGGCAGCCGAGAATTTCTGTCGAGGCGGCTCCTACTGACCGCTCGCGCTTTTGTTTCGAGTGCTCGCCCAAGTCGCTGCAGGCTCTGTTCCAAATCGGCTTTGGATTGTGCCTGCAGCGTGCCGTCGATGAAGCCGAGGACGGCCGCCGAGCAGTGCGGAAATTTTCGGCCAGTGTTCCTGCCAAATGGCCAAGCGCGCGCGCTGGCTGCCATGGGCGAGCGTGGAATGCGCTCGGCGCGGGAATCGAGTGGCGCTCGCACATATCGCCGCCTTAAACGCCGCGCGCTGGCGGCCTTGCAGCGGTCGCAAATAGTGTGCGTGTGTGTGTGTGTGCTGGGGGCGATTTCTTTTGAGAAGGCTGTAGCTGTGTCTGTCAGCGTAGCGCGCTGGCTGGACGACGACCACATTTGCCCGCAGACGTAATTAAGTCGAATATCGGGGTCGAAAACAGGCTGAAAATTTTCCGCTACGCAGGAACGCCTGAAGCAAGGTAACGCAGGTGACGTGCGAAAGGTCCCGCTCTTCCGTCTGGTTTCTCTGGGAAGGAAAAAAAAAAGGGATAGTTTATGGCTCAAAGGTTAGGGAAAGGAGATTCATATATGCCACGCCTAGCGAAAGGGCGAGCTTTGCGAGCCAAAAGGTCGGCACATAAATGAGCAGCGAAATGAATCGATAAAAATGCTGGAATGGCTTGATTTGCAAAGTCGTATTTCTTGCTTAGTCGAGCCATGTTAGTGCTCAGCTACCTGCTGCGATATTGGTGAGCTTGTCATTGGAAATGACTGGGCAAAGCGCTCGAGAACTAGAAAAAGAAATCTCCTTTATGTGATCGACCCCGCATCTTGTAGGTCGTGAAAGAGTGGGCTTACAAAAGCGCAACTTTTCGTGCGACCTGTAATGACTTCAGCCGTAATCTGACGCTGATCTGCGCATCTGCTCTTCATTCATCAAAAGGCACCCTTCGTCAAAAAGCGGCACACTGCCATTTCTTGAGCGAACAGCCGCCTTTCAAGGCAAATCTTTCAGGGGTGCCAATTGGTTGAGAATACCTCAAAGTTTCGCTCTCCGCCAGAGATAGCAGATAACTTAATGTACTCAAATTTTCATAGTATAATAAATATGTTCGTATCTCCTTCTTTACTTACAGTCCGGCCCTCATCGATGAAAGGCGAAAATATGTAACATGCAAAATCATTATCCTCTCTTACTGGGGCAAGTAGAAAATGCGGCCATTCGGCGTTTTTTAAATTTACAGGGCATGCAATCACGGACATGTCAGTCGAGCACAGATATATCAAACCTGAATACTTCTAATGACTGACTATATCTAGCACACACATTATCACCTGCAAAGTCCCGTGTAAAAGTGTAGAAGAGTAGCTCAGTATATCGAAGTCGAACTTCGCCGGTCATGCGATATATCGAACGGCACGCCGCGCCCCTACTACTCTCGCTTATTCCGACGGCGCTGTTCGATCACTTTTCTCGCGCTGAGACAGGTCGGCTGCGCGGCCTTCGGCACCTGCCGGCAGCGGTATCAATACGAAACGGCGTGACCATTCGAACGTGGGGTGTGTTTCAGTGTGTCCTTCGGTGTCGCGTACTCACTTTCCGCGCCACATTGCGGTCATGCGGTGAAGTCAACTTAGCTGAAGCCTAGCGGTGCCCCTCGCATGGCAGTGGGCTTCGCTTCCGGAGGTATCGCTTAACCTAACTCTACTTTAATTTTATTAAGCGCTTATTCTATTTATTGACTGTTATAACAGGAGTATATCTTATGATAAGCATTGGCTAGTTGCAAAGCATCGACCGCTGCCGCTTCGATGCAAAGCAGGTTACAGAGCGCTAGCGGACGGCACGTCGCTGCAAGTACATATTATTGTTTCATGTTACAGATAAGCTTATCTATACTACTTAATTAGTGACTTAAATATATAGATGGTTTCTTATCTTGAAGTTCAGTGTTTGTACTGTTCGATGTGTGGTATGTAGGCACATATTTCGCTTCTGTTGCCTTGCTGCAAACTTTCTTTTTGTTCTCATTGCACTGGTTTGCGTGTCATTCCTGAAATGTATGCTGTTTTTAGGCAATGTATATAATTTTTTTTTTTACATTATTAACTCAAGCTGCCAATGGGCAGCATTTTTTTCTGCTGTCCTTTTGTGTACACGGTGGCCCACTCTTGGAGCGTCGGCTTAAGGGGACAAGGAAGTGGTTGCCCTCATCAGTGACGGTGATTTCACCGAACCGACAGACTTGACCAGTTGCTCTTACGAAACCTACTGCAGGCGCCTGTGCAACGCCATAACCCAGTTTTTTCCCAACGCTGTAAGTCCCATTCCACCGCGCTGAACGTACGCACACACACATACAAAACACCCACCTTAACCCTTACATAGTCAGCTAGTCACCCCGCGACGCTAATGAAGACGATCGTTCGTCGCGTCTGGTGCTGCGATCCACGAGTAATCGCGCATGCGGCAATAGCTATGTAGGCTAAACGCGTCGCATTAATGGCACGGATCGGCGGCCGTTGAGGCGAGTAGAAGGGGGGGGGGGGGGGATATTTACGTCGTACCCGACTATTTCCTTGTGGCGACTCTCTACTCGTTGCCGCCGTGCCCGGGGCTGCATAGCCAGTTTATTTTTTGCAGGCGCATCGCGTGCGTCTGGCGCCGCTGCCCACCACGCCCCCCGCACCTGGCTTTGGGAGAGAACATCTGGGTCGGCGAGTGTCGGGAACCACCGTGGTACCTGGGCGTGGTGGGAAAAGGTAGTACCCCCCCTTGCGCCCGTGACTTTGAACCGAATGGCGTCCGCAGACACGCACACACAGCGGTGGGTGCGAACCTAATTAGAAAGCACTCCATTCTGCATTGCCTTGGAGCGTGTATCGCTCCCGTCTGAACGGAACGCCGCACGGATTCCCCGGGAAATCAGGTCGTACGTAGGTACACATGCGCATGGGCAAACCATAGCTTGTGCGTGTGTGCACTACATCGAGCTAGACGGGACGCGTGCGAGTGTCTCATTTGGAGCCGGCTTCAGGACTCGAGTTGTCTATAGTTGTTGCGCAGCGTAATTAAATTCCATTGTCAGAAGCGTGACCGCAAGAGTCGGAGGAAGCCGAAAGCTTGAGAAAGTGTGGCACCCAAACGCTTTCTCATAAGAGACTAGTGGAAGGAAGTCTGGATCAACTCATCCACACTGCTGGGAATAAGCAACAATAAAGTTAGGAAATTTAAGGTTGTTAAAGTGAATATAACTGCCCGCGTAACCTCTCGACCAATAGTTACATAATGCTTCTATGCACGAGGGCGAATATAAGCGCAGTGGCCCTAGTTTTCCTCATACATGTAAGATTACAAAAGCAGTCTATGCCACTGATCACATTTGCTTTTCACTTTTTTTCTTGCAAGAAATGTCTCCGTAGATAAACAAGATTGCCGCTTTGAAATCCGCATCGCACCAGTATAAGAAAGAAATTAGTCAGGCATTTTTTTTTCTTTTCCACTGAGAAAAGTGGCATAACTTGTTGTTTCCACGGTAATATCTGCAGCCTGCCGGGCTCAATGTGGCCGAATGTCGCGAATAATGACATGCCTGTCGTGACGGCTCGGTATGATCTACTGGTTCAAACGATGACATTGCCGTTTCACCATCTCGGCACCGTTGACGCACTCATTAACCTATATTGCACTTTTTCTTCATAAGCTAATGACTATATTACTGAAGCCATGGCGCGCGGTCGTGATCCATGCCTTGGCTTTTCAACACTTTAGTAGTATAGGACGTAAAAATCAGCGGCGCGTCCGCTAAGCCGCCAGAAATGGTCTTTGTTGGCAACTGCCCTGCGCTGCGTTTTCCACGTATACGTATACGTTATACTATTTTAATGGATTCACACAGGTCGGAAACATCGACAGGGGAAGGGCTTGCTTGCCCGTGCATTTAGATTCAAATCTGTCTGCATTTAGATTAATTTCGTTATACTACACCCTGGCTAGTACAGTAAGAGGACGCTACAGCTTTGCGTAGCGTCCTACCGCCTGCTCGATGCACTGAAAACATTGCGCTATCTAATGTTTTTAACAAAGCATACTGAGGGCTACTCAGAATTGCGTTACACTCATATTGCGACGTATGCATCTCCATCAAGCATTATAAAGTGAGATTTTTACAGATAATGAACCACCAGAAAACACAGATCAGGAAACGCAGATAACCGGTAATTCTTTTGTACGATACGCCCAGTTTCTGTAGGTCTTTCATCAGTTATACGCAACTCTTTTGTGCCGTCCAGGTTGAAAGCGGAAGATTAATAGTGGCGGCGGTCAACCCGCTCCTCTGTGCGTCCCCTTTTCTTTTGCTTTGTTGGACGTTTTGCGCTTTGATCACGACGCGTAGAGCGCCGCGCTTTGCATACACAAATGTTTTTCCGCAGCAATACTGAATGGTGGTGTTCCTCCAGGTTGAACGCTGTACTTTCCGGTTATACTCTGCTATTATAAATCGGCTTCGCTCTCGAGACGCACCGTGGAACCTCAGGGCCTGCGCTTTATATGCAGGACTTCGCTGCACCATGTGATTGGCGCGCGTTCCGTTCTGTGCATTGCGGCAATACAAAGTTATCGCGTCGGGGGTGATTAACTCATCCCAGCTCCATCGTTTAGGAGGCGGTGGTTGCGGCGGAGTCTTCGAAGAGTATAAGAGCATGCTCGCGCGCTCTAGTTTTGATTTGCATCGCGGAACGTGTTATCATGCGCGTGCCGGCTGAGTGCTTGCGAGTGCGTGCCCATAGATGGAGGAAAGCGCGCGCATTCGTTATGTCTGGAAGAGGTCACATACTTGCAGTGGTTAATGACCGGCATCTTCCTATTACGAAGAGGGAATAGTGAAATATGCCGCCACAACTCGGCCCTGGGTCTAGGGCTGGCGCTTTACCCAGTCGGGGTTCGCGAAGCGTTTCATGCAGCACTGCGCCTGTGCACATTCTAACGCCAGGGTGTTATTAAAGGCCCTATATATTCTCCAGAAAATTCGACGTAGGCGTTGTCGGCGTCGGCGTTATGAGCAAAAAATTGCGGACATGCTTCTCAGCTCCCACTTCCTTGACAACAGCCGCTTACATGGAGGGACATCTACTTTGATATATGGCAGATGCTCCAATTTTTTAGCTACCCCTTTTGAGGTTCTGCTCGCTCAGATTAAGTGTGCTGCCTAATAGATGAAACGAGTTTTTCACGCATGGGTCCACGGTGTCGTCTTTCTTATTATAAACAATAAACAACACGTTATGGAGCCGACTATTATAGGTCGAGGTCAGCGGAAGAAGAATGGTAGCTGTGACGAAATGTTACGGTTGGACAAAAAAAGGAAATAAAATTGATGCTCCCACCAGTACGCCCTCTACCGCACTGGGAGGTACGCTTGCACTGCGTGTTGCTGAATGGCTTTGGCGTTCATCAGTAAATTCTAAGGTAACCGAATTGAACCCCCGCGACCTTTGCTGCCGCATTTCGATGGGGCGCGAAATTGAAATTGTATGACTGCGCACATCTTCAGGCTTATATTTACGCAAAGCCCTACTCTGCAGAGGGCCTTCATTGCCAGTGCGTAGCTTCGAGACGTTAAACACTGCATACACCAAATACCATCAGAGTTTAGCCGTATTGAAGACCGCAATAATGTAACAGTTATTTTTAAAATATTATTTTTTGTTACAGCTTCCCACACCGCGTAGGACATCCATAACGCGTTATTTTTAGCTCTATGAAAGATTCCTTGGCGACTCTCCATAGGAAGTCTACAGGGATCACACTCGCAAATGTCATGGCGTACTAGAAGATGATAATTGCGGAAAATAATTGTATTCAGACTCTCTCGTATTAGGGGATAGAATCCGAATAGAAATTGTACGATATCCCGCGCCAATAATCGGCAATAAAAAAAATAAAAAAAATCCTTCGCCGTTGTGGTCGCAGAACGTTGCACTTATTATTATTCCCTCTTTGTGTCAGGAAGAAAGAGAACGAAAATTTATGAGCACGTGAGTGTCAGCGTTTTCAGTGGGCGTGTTGATCATGCTGCGCAAGCTGTCGCCGCGGCGCGTCAAGCCGAAGATTGAACAGCGCTCTTCCCTTCGCGCAGATAAGCAGAGGCATGTATACGAACAAATGGAGCATTTGCGAGTTAAATCAGTGGGCCTTCATTGAAATTCCCCTCCGCGGCTTTTTCGCTCACGTTTTCTCTTTGCATCGAAACGGCGGGCAGTCTCTCTTCCACTCGGAAAGCAGAGCACACACACGAAGTGCTTGCTTGTGCTAACTTCTTTCTTTTTCTTTTTTTTTTTTGCCTATTCCTCCCTGCCATTATTCGCAGTCGCACCGGAGGGCTTCAATTTTGCAACGGTAAGAGATTCGTTTTGCGAGTGTTACAATACAAGTTCGCGCACGCACTCTTCTGGTCAGCGGCGGAGGCGCAGTTCGTTCCCACTGCTTTCCCGGACGTCCCGCTGCTCGATCATGATTTCAGACCTCGTAGCGCTCGGTCACATTTCTGGAGCAATTACTCGCTGCCGCAGTCGGGTGGCCGCCACACCGCAGAACACGCGAATGTAATCTGTAATTGTAATTAGCTTCCTAACGATTTCAAAAAAAAAGAAAAAAAGGAAAACAAAAATGTGGCACAGGCACCACCGCCTTTCCTCTCTCCCTTTCCCTGCCACATCTCCTTTCGGTCGCACAGCGCAGAGACTTGGAATGCGGTAGACACCTCCTGCGAGCCCCAGCATTCAGCGCTGCTGTGCAGAGGTTGCGTTTAGCCGTGAGAGCTTTAAAACGACGGTGACACTCCGCAACCCTAACAGGCTGTACAAATCGGTTCAAGGGCACGCGGTAGAGGTATACGACTCGGTTAAGTCCCGCTGTGTTTCGTAGGAAGTTAAGTTACCCAGTCGCGCGGCGCGCAGTAGGACGTAAGCAGGTATTGAGCGAGCAAGAGGAGGGGGTATGGAGGGGTGTTGTTGGAACGCGCGAAAGAAACGGGGTGGCGCTGAGAAGCCCGATTTCGCAATAAACGTTCTCCGCCGGACTGCTTTCGCCGTTTTCGAGGGGAGTGGTCCCAAGGCCCTTCTATCGGATACGAGCGTTGCAACTGTTTCAACGCAACCCTCGGCCAACCTTGGGCGCGACCGCGCGCGGAATGTGCCTTGGGCGCCTGGACAGACGCATGGGTGGCTCTCGTTATCTCATTAATGCTGGCTGTCGAGAGAGGTTTTGGGAGTAATAAGACACGGAGAGCAGCAATGAACGGAAGAGACCAGCCAACAAAAAAAGTAAAAGTAAACTTTGCTATGTAGTGCGTGGACCTCGGTAGCCTGCGCGAATTAGTGGGCGATGCGCGCTTCATGGTCGGTCGTTGTGGGTAACAGCGAAAGGGGGGGGGGGGGGGGGGTATTAATTAGCCGTAAAACGGGGCGTCGTCCGGCTTTGGCGTTACCATGGTCGACGCTCGTCCTCCAGGATTACCGTACGTCAGAATACGATTTTGTGATGGGGGACGCCGAGGCGTTTCTTTTTTTCTTTTTTTCTTTTTTTCGTTTTTTTACGCATTTGAAAGGACGATTTATTCATTGCCACCTTCTTCTCCACTCATATTTCTCTAATTTTCTTTATTTTTTCTAATGTCCACGCGCTTCTTGAGAACTCTAGATAATAAAAGTTCATGTCTCCTAATTCTTTCATTCGCGATTGTTAGTGGCACGCTGTTAATTGTGTTTTAATTTATAATGAAACATCTGGGTGCAGCCTGGCAAGACCGGAGGTTGGTGTGTCAACAGCTCTACAGATCGAGAAGCTTGTAATGGATGTTATTTCTGGAAGGAGAAGCAGCGGCTTACTGACACTGATGGAGCGACTGTTTATTATTTTTATTAATTGTTTATTCTTCGTACCCACAAGCGCCGAAATATTGGCTGTTGTTGAGTGAAAGAGAACTTAGTACTTGTCATGTGCTGCCACATTCTTAATCATCATCGTCACAACTACCATCGGTATCAGCCTAACTGTGTCCACTAAAGGGCGAATGTCTGTGTCGTTGGTTTTCCATTATTCTTGTCCTTATAGATATCGATTAGTTACCACGTTTATGACCCTGTGTATTGAGACAAATAGCCGGAAGATGGCGCTGCAGAGGAAATTTTATATCAGAAAGGAAATGTTGAACGCAGAAAATTTTAGGCTATTTGACTTTAGACTTGTAAGGCATATTGACTGACATGTGTGCTGCCTTTTTAAGCTGTTTACATTCCATTTGGATGGAGTTTCTACAGCTCTCAGTCCTACCCTCGGCCACTTTCAGAAATCAGTCCTTGGGATGCAATTTTATGCTTACACAAATAATTATCACGGGGCAACAAAATTTACAAAGACTGAACGATGCCGAATCCAGATGAGTAAAATATAAATCCCTACGTTACTACGCCATGTTCACGTCATTTCTCTTCGCTCAAAAAATATTTTTGAGTACGAATTTGTATTCATCTTCGAAAGGGTTATCAGGCGCTCTTTTTAACCTCCATTCTTTGGATATACCCGCCGCGGTGATTGAGTGTCTCTGGATTTCGGCTTCTGACTCCAAGATCGCGGGTTCGATTCGCGCCGCGACGGACGTATTGTGGCTTCAGTGTGTCAGAGTGTGAGTGTATTGTGGCAGAGGGGCTTCAGTGACTGAGGAGCTCATACCAGGCATACGCCGGCGCGCGATGTTTCGTTCTGCGCATGCGCGGAAATGGAAGCATATCTGTGCGAACGAATAAGAGCGCGATAAAACCTGCAGTTTTTTTCTCCTCTCAAGTTTTATTCAGGGATTGTTGCGAGCCACAATTGCAGATAAGCCTGAATTCGAGAATCGAAAGTTGGATGCACTGTACGTCGCGCATGCGTAGAACACACGATCACGGGCCAGCGAATGTTATGGGGGCTTCTCTGCCACAGTGCATCACCGGTCTCCCTTGGAGAGCCCCCATAAACCTTAAGAGATGCAGTTCACGTTGCAAAAATCACTTCCAATTGTCACTGTCCTGCACAGAAAGCATGCTGCGGCTTCTATTGTTCGAATGTTTGCCTCTGCTTAGTCTTTCATGCTCATTTTTCATTCTAGACGTCGACTCAAAAAAAAAAAAAAATAAAAAATAAAAAAAAGGCCCGCTTAGGTCGCTGCTAAAGTCCCCTTGAGATTGCTAGACCTTTGTTTAATTCATGCGCGAACCGTTCCTTATGTAATGCTTCCCACTGTACGAGCCGCGCAGGCTCTGCAGTTATACGCTGTACGACCTTGCCCCCCTTTTCTCTCTTTCTCGTAGACTGAATTTTTACCAACTGCTTCATGCTAGCAGGCTTAAGGCTGCGCTGTTTTTACAAAGCGTGCCGAAGTTCGCTTTCATTTTTGACCACACATTGACCGTTTATACCAGTATCAATTCTACTGACCCTGCATGCTATCGGTACGCAATGATTTACGCAAAGCTCGGACTTTAGTTCCAAATCCGCTCACTCCATAGCTCTCGTTTTCATGGAAAGCTATAGCATCAACGGTTACGAAAGTCTGAGAGGGGAAATGTAGAGTGAGAGAGCGGCATAAGGGGAGGCCGCAAATCTCTTCCCAAGCACTTAAGTATTAACCGTAGCTTCACGCGTCGCTTGGTCGAACTTCGAACGGTCGACAGTCCTCCTTTCTCCTAGCTGGGCTTGCTGGCCCTGTTGCTGCGGCGAAGCGAGCTAAAGGACAACTGTAGCGGTACCGGGAACCCCAACTCCTTCGCCGGCCGACCTGATCTCCTTTGTAGTCGGCAGCGTAAAACTCGCAGGTAGGGCGATTAGTAGAGAACAAACAGGCAGAGAGTCGCCGGTAAACAGTAAAAACTGCCTCCCCCCCCCCCCCTTTCCCTTTCTCTCTCGGAAAGCGCAAAAAACCCGGGAAGCGATGAAGAGATAAGGGGCGTGTCCGCGGAGCCAAGTAGGAAGGCAGAAAAAAAAAAAAAAAAAAAAAGGAAAAAGAAAGCAAGAGCGGGCGTCAAATTCAGTCGACCCTCCGCAGTTTTCTTTCTTCATTCATTTTCTCTCACGGGGAGGAGGGGGTTCCCTCTCATATTATGTAGTGGGTCGTGTTCGTAGTGGGCACACGAGCGGGCGCCTGCTTTCGCGCATTTCACTTCTACATTCGCAGATACGCCTTGTCGTGCGTTCGTATCTACGCGTTAATGTGCACGAGTGTTTGTCACCGTATCGGTGGGTACGTGTTTCAACGAGGTGCAACAGAATACTAGCGCAAGCGCAGTACGCCTTATTTTGCCCAGTGCTGAGTAATTGGAGGTCGCTCTTCTGGTTACGAACCGTTCAAGGAAACAGGTTGGCGGTATCGACGGGTAATCCCGAAGTCACGTCTTTTCGCTCAGGTTTTCTCGATTTCTGTACCTATAGCAAGGCTCATGCGCTTTCGCCTATACTGTATTGTAATCGACCTAAATTTGGCGAGGGCCTAATTTTATGTTTTTGCGTTAATCGCGCACTTCTCGAGGAAAATGATTGCCACGGATAATTTGGGCACACCAGTTACTAAAAAAAAAAAAAATACAATTTAGCGCTGCCAAGGGGAATGCGCGCTTCCTAAAAGACTTTTATTCCACAAAACCTGGCACATGGTAGCACTTGTGCATTGCGATTTTGCGTTCTTCCAAGTTCACAATGCAGGTCGTTCAATCATGCAGCGTGAATTGGATTCTTCGCGTTTGCTATTTTTGTCCATCGTTTCGTTCTTGCAATTAGTCCTTGCTCCAGTGCATGTTGTAAAAGCGGAGCTAGATATTGGCAAAAATTCGTATCGTAGTAGAGGCAACAGGTCGCAAAACATTCTTAACGCTAGTTCAAAATGTTTGAGTTAAGCTGAGTTTTCTGCTTGTCCATGAGGAATTTTCGTCACGTGTCGCTTCGCAGGCTTTGCGGGGCATTTTAGACCCGAACGCTGCAGACCTCTCTACGTAATGTATCGTAGTACGAACATAAACAAAAGTCGTGTCGCCTGCAATGGAATGAGATCTTCAACTCAGAAGATCGGGAGATCGGGGTGGTTTATGCAATAATGACATATTGAAAGCGTTTGAAAGAACGGGGACGGAGAAAGACACCGGCAAGGAAAAGCGCTCCATCCTTGTCTGTGTTCCTGTCCGTGCCGTTATTTCAAGCGACCTCCTTGCTAGGTGATCGTGTCGAGTGATGCACAGTGATACACGTCCTTCGTTGCCTCTCAGAGTGTTTGAACCTGCGGATGACGCAAAACTATTCTGTTTAAATGAGTAGTTCACTTTTCTCGCGCTATATAAATGGATATATAGTTGGAGCGTCCCTCCGAAATCGGGTGAATGCGGGCGCCACCTGGCTCAAACATATTAAGGTTTATCTGCCTTATGAGTGGCGTGAACAGGAAGTGTGAGCAGGATGTGAAAACAAAAATATAACGTGATTCCGTGTCAAAATTGTGACGTAACAGCTTTTTTTGTGCACTGTTTAAGGCGTTCTCATAGCATTTCATTTCCCACTTAATATCATCTATCTATTAGTCAATGTAGCTAGAGCCTAGTTTAGGGTATGGACCCGAACCGACGAGATATGCACCTCCTACTGCGTGTAAATGAGGCGCCCACCGAAAAGTGAGGTAGTGCGCCTTTCCCTAAAACCCAGACCTCTTAAAGACGTTTAAAACTGCCGAATTCTATCCCAGTATCTCAACGTCAAGCCTTCAAGCAAAATCGTGCCAAGCAGTGCTTTTGCACGTCTTAATCGGTTTAAGCGGAGTTAAATTCCAGCTAATTGTTTTTTTTTTTGTTCTTTAGCTTTTAGATTTTTTTTCATACTATTATTCTCGACGAAATATTTCATTAGCATTTAGGCGACACTGACTTTTAGCCCGTAAACGCCTATCCCTAGGTCACGACCCTGCCACTAAGCCATCCAGCCATCCAGCCAGAGGCCGACACCTGACTGGAAAAAGGCGCAAAAAAGGCAGAAACTAACGCTCCCATCACTGCTCTGTAAAACCCACTGAATACGCGCGTTTTGCCCGAACGCCCTTCTCGGCATTGGCCTCTCCATACCACGCGAAGACATAGAACCTACGCGACTGTGCCCGCTTGCTGAATGCAGCACGGGCTCTTTCTCCATCTTTCTGCATGAGCTCCCGTGAATTGCGGCCTGCGCAGCCTCCATCGGCGGTGTCGGGAGCAGCAGGATTTACAGTCGTCGCGGCTATTCATAGGGACAGACGGCGGAGTGTATACCGAGAGCATGCCGGCTAGCCCAGCGGCCGTTCGCGAAAAGCTGTCGCAGTATACTCGGAGCAGAAAGGAAGCCACGCTGGCTGTGGGATGGAACGCGGGCTTTTCCATTCGGCGATCTGGGTTACACGTGCGCTCGCGTGCGCGCATGAGCCTCCTTGAACACCTCGTTGACGACGCTGAGCCAGGTGACACGAATACATGGTCTCTTCTGTGTAGCATGAGGATGAGGGGCGGAACAGTTTCGACGGACGATCGTTATCTCTCGTTTTAAACGATTCTTTGTCGCTTCGTCAGGCGGCGATATATTTCGATGTGTGAGCAAAGCAAGGTTGCAGGAAGAGGAGCAGGAAAGGCTGTAAATGATTTTCGCGTAGAAGAGGCTGCCGTGCACGCGGCCATCAATCTTTATCGAGTGCAGTTCATTACACATCGAGCTTAGCGAGTCGCTGCCAGAAGCGGCCGAGTTGCGTTCTCTGTGGGCGCGGCAGCGACAAGGAAACGAGCAAAGTCGTTAGAGGCCGGGCGCATTTGTCGTGACGCACTTTTGCATGTGTCGTGCATGCGTACTTTGGGCTTTGTGCACGTCCGCGTCAGAAGTAACAGAACTGCTGTTTTTGTTCAGCGGCAGCTAAACATTATCGGGGCAGAGTAACCATGGAATCGTACATTACGATGTTCCAACGGCGTTAAAACATGCACGGAGAGAAAAAGACTACGAAGAAACAACAGAGGTCTGTGCAATATGCGATATAGCTAAGCCATCTAACCAGTAACGAGTTTCAGTACCACAGGCCCTTGTTTATTTGGTGAAGTTTTTCGAAGCACAGTTTTCCTACCTAATTGGAGTGTGGCGTGCTCTAGGGGTTTTCATCGTTAATTACGTTTGTGGAGTCGAAAATATTTGCTTGCACCTCGATGCCTTGGCTGTGCAGTTAGGGCGATTGAGTGCTAAGCCGGGAGACTCGGGTACAGTTCCGGCCGGGCTGCCGCGTATCGAGGGACACGAAACGTAAGACGTCCGTCTACTGCGTGATGTCAGTGCACGTTAAACAACACCTGGAGGCAGAAATCACTCTGAGCTGTCCACTACGACATCTTTCATAGCCGGAGCTGGCTTTGGGCCGTTACTCCTATAAATCAAACCAGACCAAAGCAAACCAATATCTGATCACAGCTTCTTGGTTCGAATGCGTGTTGGAGGGACGTAGCCATGGTTTAGTTTGGCGGTTTTGGTGTCGTGCTTGTACCAGACTATTGGCGTTCATATAGCGGCGTTGCTATACTCCATTTCAGTAATTCTTTGCAGCACTACCGAAGCGGCGATGACTACCGAGACGACGCTCTGATGCTGCGGAGTGCACATTCGTATAAAAGGGGCACATTGCTATATAGGATAGCATGCTTTAAAGTGTGCTATTTCATAGCGAGCATTACGGTACGTTCGCGTTAGGCAAGCGGTTTCTTAAGTTTAGCTTTGGCGACCAATAATGGCGTTTCCAGATTGGCGGCGCGTTTCTAAGCTCACGACTTCGGAGGGAATTGTGTGTACCTCAGTACGTTCATTCGCCGTAAACAGACATCGGGCTTTCGTTTTCTCTCAACTCTCCTACATCAAAATTGAAGAGTAATAAACTTTGTTTAGTTCTTGTTCCAAGGGACGATTCTGCCGCTCCTAAGCCTAACAAGAATGTTGGTCTGTTAACAAAAAATAGTTTTTGGTATGAAATCGAGGTGGCGCCACAAGGCTTAAGTAATTAAATTCACTGGAGTTCCAGTGACTGTAGAAGTAATCGTCGTGTCTCTCCGTTTGCAAATGCTGAACTGGAAGGGCGGATGTGGCAGGCAGAGTAACACAACGCGAAATGCTATTGTTCCTTCAGCTTTCGGTGCAAAGACAGCGTCTACCTCTGCTCTTTACCAACCGTGTGCATGAGCAGCGAGCAGAAGACAAGCTGACCTAGAAGAACACATTTAATGTACTCTCCTCATTGGCGGAGGAGGCCTCTTGCTTCTACAACAAGCAGAATATGAGGTGAAACATAGTTCTTGCGTCTTAGAGATGATTAACATCTGCTTTAAATTCCCCCCCCCCCCCCCTTCCCTCGCCGCGGTGGTGCAGGGGTTAGGACGCTCGACTGCTATGCCCAAGAAATCCCGGTTACGGCTTTTCGACGGAGACCTAAAGCAGGGAGGCCGTGCGCTGTGCGGTGTCAGTGCACGTTAAAGAACCCCAGGTGGTCGAAATTTCTGGAACTCTCCACTACGACGTCTCTCATAGCTGAGTCGCTTTGAGACGTTGAAACCCTTGAACCAAACCAAACCAAGCCGCTTTACATTATCGCTAAGGTACGGAGCTGATTTTTCATTGTGCCATATTTTACCGTGAGCACGATGGAGGTTGCAGTGGATTAAAGGTGCGGTTAACCATTGGCATCATCAACGCAACCGTAATGGAGAAGTTGCAAATTGCCACATCCGCAGGATGCCACAGAAGTATCGTTTCTCTGCAGAAGCGGTGTCCGCTGCTGATGCAGCTTCGTAATTAGTACTCCAATTTCACCGTTTCGTAAGAATTCTCTTTGAACGTCATTTTTTTTTTCTGCCGCAATTAAGTTCCCAAAGCAATTGCATTACACCACGCATATGAAACGAATGACCGCCTTGTTTTGAGGTATATTATGTAGGGGTATCAGCATGAAGTCGCTTGCCTCATATCTTTATCTGTACCCGGAATTATTGCTGTTAATTGCATGTGAAAAGTAAACAAAAAAGGAGAAAATGCAAGAAAACCGTAGCACAAGACCTATTCGCTAAATCGGCTATCTTATTGGCCGCGCGACGTCCCACCAATATCAAGCAGATTTAGGATAGGGTCAAAGTGCAGAGGCGGACGTGACTCTAACCACACCTATGACCACACCCATTCGCATTTGCCGTTTAATATTCTGCGCATGCGCTGTTCCCTTAAACCCCTGACCATTAACATCGCCCTACTCTAAATCGCGCTGCTTACGCTATAGCTCTAAATGTCCCGATCGACAAAAAACAAAACAAAAAACAAAAAAACAAAAGAAAAAGAGAAAAAAGAAACAGCGGCGTCTTAGACGTGAAAATCGTAATTGGACGAGTCATTAATAAAAAATTGGGGCAGGCAATTGGCGTAATCGAACCTCTTAACCTTAGATTGCGAGTCAGGCACTCTATCCATACGCTTGCGACACATATTCGGGCAAATAGGCTAAAAAAGCAGTATGCGACAGTAGCAGGCCTGTCGAATACAAGATACAAATGTATGTACGATATGAAATATGGTTCGCATGTATAACGGCGCTTTTTTTTTTCTTTTTTACAGCGCTATCACTTTTAGCTCGTTCCTCGATTTCACACCGTTGTCGTCGGCGTCCTCATCGCACCTGCCACAGTTGACAGGTGTACGAGTGGAAAGAAGAAAATTCCCCTCACTATGGTTAGGGGAGCGGAAGCGAGGGATTTAGGAGAAGGAACAGGGAGAAAAGATGGAAGGCGACGGAGTAGTCTAGTGGCGTTGGTAGGAGGAGAGGCGATGCATGCTCAACTGGATGGTGATGGCGACGGGCAGAACCCGGCTGCTGCCTGCCATGGAAGAAAAAGTGTATAACGAGAACGGAGGAACGCGAAAGATGATGATGACGGAGGGCGGCTACTGCGGAACGAACTCAGACGGTGGCTACCATAGAAGGACGCGCTGACCAGCTTGTCTAAGCAGGCGCAAAAGTTAACTGTCACTGCCGTAAGCGATATTTCGAAGGAAGGTAATTTCGAAGCACCACTAAGTCTCTGACTCTGAGGAAAAAAACGCAGGACATGTCTGCTAAAAACATTTCATTGTCACACCGCAGCTAACGGCCCAACATTTAGGATACGCAGTCGTAATAGTCGTTTGATGTTTCGTTATTCAAGCAGGAATCCTGTAATTTAGGACATGTCGATGTCATGTACACCGATTTGTGATGCAAATGGGTTGACGTACGCCTTCGGGGGTAGGTCAGTAGGGTGTAAAATTATACATGGAAGTGTGGGAAAAGCACTCTATAAAGTCATATGGCCTCTGTATACTCATCTGATCCTGCCGCCTTTCGAGGATTCAGCGCCCTAAAGTCTGACGCACTTCGAGGCTGGGAGGATAGTCGACTGATGAGAAGCTTCGCCACTTATTTTCTGCTGTTCATTACCTTCACTTATTACACTACATGGCTATACCATGATAACTGCAATCCCTCAGTGTTTCGCGCGAGCGTCACAGCCTTGTGTACAGTGTGATCCGAACTACGCCCAGCGCAAGGCTGCTATTCCCTCTATGATGCAGCTAACCCTATTCTATTTCAGCTGCATACGCCATGTATTCTCGAACTTCCTAATGCCATCCACCCACCTTACTCACAGTCGCTCCTGCACACTCTCCTCCACTGGAGTCCACTCCATTGACCTTAACGACCATCGCTTGTCTTACTTTGTATCACTTCTCCTGCCCATGCTTGTTTCTTCTACTTGACTTCAGCTAAGATATTAACTTGAATTTATTCTCCAGCCCACTTTGCTCTGATTATCTGTATTAATATTAGACCTTTCGTTTTTTTCTCTTCCTTCCCTTATTCCCTCAATCGTCACTTTCCTCAAGCCCACCTACTTGAGGTGTCCATCATTTTCTCTTTCTATAGTACAACGGCAGTTTGGGTGAGTTGGTTATCCATTTTCGTATAAAACAGCGCGAAGGCAAGGGACTAAGAAGAAGCCGTGTGCTTAGTCCTGTGTTTTCGCGCTGTTTTATAAGAAAACTCTCTTTCTATGCCTTTCGCGTACAAGGGCGCTAATTAAACATTTATTCCATGTTGTGCTAAGTATGTGGTTAACGGCGGTAAGAAATCACGAAATAAAGATTGTACCGAGTCGTTGGAACTTCAAAGAGGGTGTCTTATGACTTCATCGTCGAGGAGTACATGAGCCAGCGACTGTCCTATCTGAGCAGATAAAGAAAGTTGAGGCAGAATAACTGTTCATTGGTGTCCAGAGCAATACCATACATGTAGGCACGTAGGACGAGTTTGCCACGTTGCATTGAAGTTATTTGCAATGTACGAGAAAAACAAACAAAACTAAAGCGTAGGTGGTTTACGCAGCTTTGCACAGTCTAAAGTCTGGTTACAAATCAGGCTACAAGGTCGGAGAGGGGGAGTGTGGGCGTGTTCTTTGAGCAACAAGTTAACCGAAGATGTCTACGAGCATAAAGACTGCAGTGTTTTATATTCAAAACGTGTTACAGAAAGCCGTATGCTGTCACACCTTTTCAGAAGCTTTAAGTTAAAGTCAGACCGCGCTTTGCCGCTTCGCAGGCTATATGACGTCAGAGTGATGCCGCGAAGGCGTCCTAGACAGCTGAAAGCCAAATATCATTTCTCGTCTCAATTTTCCCCTGTGGTAAATTCATGAGGAATAGCAATTTACCCACTAAAGGAAAAAAACGGAAGGGATCAAACAGCTCTCTCTCTCTCTCTCTCAGCAAATGTCATTTATACATAGTTCGAGTGATATTTCCCTCCCTATGCCGAGCTAACAAGAAGCGCAGTCCGGCATCTATTCGCCGTTGTTTCTTACACAGCTGCCCGGTCACCTCTATTGGAATGGATCACACATTCGATCACATATTTTGTTGTCATTCGTTTGCTCGGTTGACGCTTATAAATCATTATTTCTTCGTTTCATCGTTTTCACGTTTTGAAAGTGTAGCTTGTTTTCTACCTGTCAAAGACGTGGCACACATTCCAGCGCATTCTCTCTGTTCTTAGTATAGTATATAGGGCTGATCCTTTGTCGATATCCTTGGAGCTCTCTTTTTTTATTTGGTCACAAAATATGCGTGCGCGTCTGTGCTCGTGTTAAGTCCGGATCTCTTTGTTTCGACTGCGCTCTGTCTTGTTCCTTTGCTCTTGCTGTTGTTTTTTGTCAAAGAGACTATTAGCGAGCGCTTCTTCAATAGCCGGTTCTTTAGTCCCGCTATCGTTTCATCAATTCGTAAACAGCTACAACCACTACAATGAACGAACCGGGGGCCTTTCGCTGAACTGATCGCATGCGTTGAAGACTTCGAAATGCATCTCTGATCGCTTCTTCCAGCGACCTATATAACTACTGCTTTTATTTTGCGCGAGGCACCTGCCTCTGTATGCACTACGGACTAGAAAAACGAATAAAAACCAATAGTCGAGTCAACCTGGCCTGAATTCTTCGCTGCCGCTTCACAGGACGTGCTTGGTTTGCATATCTCTCGGCGTTTAGTGTGTACCACGTCTTCCGGCTGGCCTCAGCAAACTGTTAGCCATCGAGGAGGAGGTGCGTATAATGCATTCATCCTTGCAGCCTCTTAACGTTACACACAGCGTGCGGCGGGCACTTATTATCGCAAGCCCGCGAGAGCCGCTGCCGTGGACGGATCTCATAGCAACGCAGGGCGGGCTAGTTACGACGACGGGGAGCGAGCATTCACTGCGTCGTTAGCGTCGTCGTCGTTAAAGGGGGCGCTGGTGTCTCGAGCAGGGGTGAGCAATTCCACGCCGCCGCTCCCTTCTGAGATGGTGGTGTTCGAAGGACCCAGCGTTGTGACGCGAGAAAATGATGGATCGGGGTTCTGGGGAGTCGACCCTACTGTTGCATTGTTGCGGTGTGACATCTGCCGGGGTTACGTGGCGTGCACTGCGCCAAGCATAGAGAATAGCATAAAGTCAAAGGGGGAGCAACTTTTCCTGCAATTAGAGAAGCTCGAAGCGTGTGCTGTCCTTGCCTCTTTTGTCGTTTTCATTTCTGTGTTTTCATGAAGGCCTTTTTTGTTTTAACATCAGCGTTGGAGAAGCCATCAGAAATGGGTAAAGTGCTTGCGTTCGAGCGCGCTCGCGTGTGTGTGTGTGCGTGTGTGTGTGTGTGTGTGTGTGTGCGTGTGTGTGTGTGTGTGTGTGTGTGTGTGCGTGTGTGTGTGTGTGTGTGTGTGTGTGTGCGCGTGCGTGCGTGCGTGTGTGTGTGTGTGTGTGTGTGTGTGTGTGTGTGTGTGTGTGTGTGTGTGTGTGTGTGTGTGTGTGTGTGTGTGTGTGTGTGTGTGTGTGTGTGTGTGTGTGTGTGTGTGTGTGTGTGTGTGTGTGTGTGTGTGTGTGTGTGTGTGTGTGTGTGTGTGCGTGCGCGTGTGTGTGTGTCCCCTGGTGACTTCCAGTGCTTCACTGCGTATCTTTAATTGCTTTAGATTACAAATCATTTACGCCTCTGCAGGAGGGCTACCCGCCAAAGGTCTCGACAGATCTGAGGAGTGCCATCTTAGACGGCTCCAAACCGGGTGTTTTCTAAAACACATATACCCGGCATTCACGGATAGGCAAAATCTGGGGGCAGTATGCTGGCCTATACTGCATGGTGTGGGCCTGTCAGCAAAACACAAATATAAAAGTTATAAAACAGGCAACTAGGGAGGGCTGGGAGGCGGCCCTCTCCAGCTCGGACCTGGAGGCCCAGCGTGTCCTGGTCCAGAGAGCTGGGGCAGCGGCGGCGGCCAATGGCGTCCCGGAATATTGTCTACCACTCAGCGCCACAACTATACGCACCTCCCTTTCCCAAATCATTTCAGCGTAAATAAATGTTTTCTCCCCCTCCTCATTTCCGTGACTGTTGAATATACTTTCGTTTTCAGCTTTCCACTCGTTCTGCTTTATTTTGGACATGTTCATGGCAGCGCTTTATAATACGTCTTCTAAGTTACTTAGCCAGGCAACGTCATCGGGGAATTAAGTATCTTCCACTGACTCATCCATAACTGTTCGCAATGTACTTTCTGTAACGAATGGGGAATAAGTCGTGCTTACCAGCCTAACACCCTTCGTGATTTGGATTTTATCACTTTGCTGATGGAGGATAATGGCGACTTTGCAATTGCTGTGAATCTCTTACAGTGCTTTTATGCATGTACGTTCTTTTATGCATGTCCATATTTGCAGTCAAATGCTATTACTGAATAATTGTGTCAACGCCTTGTTCGCAACGGGCAGTAAGCTGATCGATATCTACATTGTCATGTCCTTGGTGTCTCTCTCTCTCTCTCTCTCTCTCTCTCTCTCTCTCTCTTTCTTTCTTTCTTTCTCTGGATTAAGACAATGATGACGTTCTTCTACGATTCCAGCACACTCGACGTCGTGAGGCGCATTGCGTACAAGTTCTTGTAGAACATACCGCCATGTATAGTTTGCCTCAACTATCGGCAGCAGTTGACGGCCTGCATCGGGCTGCTGTTTTTTAGTCCCCATGATTAGGCTGTTCGGCTTGTTTATTGTCGACGCGTCCCCATAAACCTCTCAGTCCAAAAAATGATCGACGTTAGTGCGGAAATATTGCCTAAACATTTCCCTCGGCACCCCCGAAAGAAACACCGCAATAAACAATAAATTACCAAACAGTGACGGAATGCTACATCCCAAATGCTTGCAGTTAATCTTGCTGCCACTTTGTACGCCACGCTTGACTGTAATCGTAGCTTTATAAGAATAAAAAAAAAGAAGAAGAAAAACTCCGTATTGGCAGTGGTTAGGGTGCTCGACTACTCTACTCAAGGATGAGGTACCAAACCACCGTTTGGCTGCCGTTTTTCGATATACTTTAAAAACGAGGCGCTCGTGTATACTATGCGATGTCAGTGGACGGTAATGAACCGCAGATCGGTCGAACTTTCCGGAGCCCTCCACTGCGGCATCCCGCATAGTCTGAGTTGCTTCGACGTACGTTAAACCCTATAACCCAAACCGGAAGAATTGAAACGGTTGTTGAGTGCCGCTCTCAAGTCACTCACCGAGCGTTGGTGCAGCGAGCGTCAAATCGTGGTCCAACATCTGCCCCATGGCGACGAGCAGGTTCCGCACGCGGCGGTCGTGTTCGCTGACGTCGTGGTGCACCAGGAAACTGACCATTCGAGCGTTGGGCAGGGGACCACCGTCCTTGGCGGCACGGGGCTCGCTGATGCCTGCCAAGGAAGAGAGGAAGAGCAGAATCTCAGTTTTATGACATAATAAAGCTTAATGAAGTAAAAGAGTATTACTTAGCTAGCGAGACTGGCTCGTATTCATAGCATGAGCTGAAAGATGAATTCACCCACGATATCAGGATAGACCACGAATGAGACAAGGTGATGCCTTGCGTTCAAGCGTGCAGATATGAGCAATATAAATGAAGGCACTAGTTTTACACTAAGAACTCTATTATTGGTTATGTAACCGCATTTTCAAAAAGCGCTGTCTTCTTCTGGGTGTATCATATAGTTAACACGTGGTAACTATTCAATACACAGAGGAGAAAATCGCTCGTACAAAAAGAGAACTCAAGATATAGTTCACTCATATAAAAAGTGTACTCCGTCATGTTGCTTGTACATTTGCTTTTCGTAAGAACGTTAAAGAGCGCGTAAAGGGCATTTGTGCGATTATGCTTGGTCTATGAGGATGCGCGGCAGCGCTTTAGGCCCCATCTATGTAGCAAACGGCTCCTAGCTAGGTAAACTGGTGAACAGCGTCTTCAGTTCTCAAGCATTTGACTTTTTAATGTCCTTTTTTTTTTGTTAGCATGCAAATTATCTATGTACCACACTATCTGGGGAAAAGCGAGGACTTATCATATTGCAGTGGGGGAGAGGATGAGGAGGAGGTGGAGGTTTAACTTCTTCAGTGAGCCTTATGGCTCCCATGGTATGCAATGTTTTGCAGCCTGGAATACAGCTACTGTTTTCACAGTTCCATTCTTCGAGAATACTGCAGATGCTTTATATTAGGTACTTCGAACCAGTGCCGCGCTATAGTCGTTCGTGCGAGCGAAACAACGCTCGTCAAAGCTGCTTGCTAACAACCTAGATAATAAAGGTCACTCTGCTCGGTCTGCAAGACCAAAGCATGACTACTCCAAACAGGGAAAGTAATCGTTGAATGAGCGGTGAATGAAAAAAAGAAAGAAAGATACTGAGAAACATGTGCCCCATCTACAGTTAGTAAGATAATTAAAACTATTATTACCTATAACTTTCTCAGTATAAGCCTGCAGATACTCGTGCTTGTCTAACCAGAAAACTTACATCGATGTTCTCAGAAAAGTACAGGAATGCACCTAATAAATCGTCGCATGAGCGGTTCAAAAAGGCGCAGAAGTAATGTTTCTTACGACTCGGGCGTCCACCTGATAGTTCAGACAGGTGACGTTGGAGTTCGAAATCGCTGGTGCCAAAGGTACGTCGGAAGTATGCAGTGTCAGTGTTCGCATTCGTTGTACTAGGATGCCGTGCGCACCGTAGCCAATCCATAATCACGAATAAAAATAATTAGATTGTACAGCAAAGGCAGATCACTGGAGCATACCTCCTATAGGACAGAAAGCGCTTACTTTGCTTTATGTATGGCCTACCGCGCGGAGACGTTGCAGCCGGTCACATTAAAAAAAAAGTATAATTTGCTCGGCATTTTGTCTGTCCTAATTGCGCACATGAACTAAACTAAAAGCGGAAAGTAAAGGAAGAAACGAGGCCCTCGACAGGCGAAATAATCACTGAATTATACGCGTAACAAGGTGAAGCCTACATGTTTAACCGAGGTCTGGTACGCTTACGTGGCGAAGAGCAAAACTTCGTCCGAAGCGTTTTCGCGGTCAGGTGTGTCGAACGCGCTAAGACGAATGCAGCAAAAGAAGCGATCGCTTACGCGAAGCCCTGCGGGGATTTGTCGCCATCATTCAGGGAGCGAGGAAATTGGCCGAAGACCTTGCGAGGATTGGGGACGCAATGCTATGAATAGTGTCCCATTTCTTCGTGCGCCCAGTGAGCGCCCACATGAATGCGCTCATGCTGCTGCCCGTTGACCCCCCTCCATTTCTCTTATCGATGCTCGCCATCACAAAGTGCGAGTTGTTTACAAACAAGAAATAGCGGTCATCTCCGTAGGTAATACGCATACAGTGCGGTAAATACGCGCGAGAGAGAGAGAAAAAACAAAACGCAAAATGGGAACAGGGTGCTTCAATCTAGTAATAGTAACCTGACCGGCGGGAATAGCTAGCGTGCAGGGAGTTTTGATATAGTATAGATTCCTCAACTCTCCACTGATACCCCTTCTGGTCTCTTTGTCGATAAACAAACAGAGCGGGTGGTCTGTTTGTTCTCCCAGGGTAAATGAGGGCATCGTAGATTAGGTTCCTCTATTTCGAAAGCTATCAACGAGAACCAGTTCTTTAGTTCAGCACAACGTGGCAACACGGTTAAGCCATGTCAATGCTTCCTGACTGGATGGAAAACGGCGTACGTCGTTTCTTGGTGACCTCCAAGATTTACGCACTGCGTATCGTTCGGTGCGTTACCTCACAAAGACAAGTTCACGCGGCACCTGTGCGGTTTGATGAGAAAGGAGTGGTTAAGGATTGCTTGGTTTCGCGTGCGACACTCGTCTGGCACATGGGTTAATGGAACGTCAGCGCAGCATGCTTCTGTCAGCCTGACAGCGCCTGTCTGGGCCGAGGTGCTAATAGGAACGAGGCGTTAAAGGGGAGGGTGCGCCTGTGGTGAGGGAAGGGTCGTTGACAGACCTGTTGTGACGTCTTAAGCAGCTTTCGCTTGAATGGCTGTTAACAAACCGAAAATGAGAGCTGCTGTTTTTTTTTTTTTTTTTTTTGCTTTTGTATTATTGAGATCTTCTTAGCTAAGGTGGAGCTTCATGCATTAATGCTTGGGTGGGTCCTCACGGCAGTTTTTTTTTTTTTTTTTTTTTGCTCGGAAATTATTCTGTTGAAATAAGCCTGGAATGTCGCGTACACACTGAGTGTCATATCAAGTAGTTGATAAGCAAATCAACCACGTCATGTGCACACAACTCTTGTAGTCATTTCAGTATAACGGTTTTCTGTTAAGCATGCGAGGCCCTGTTTGATTCTGTGAATCCAAACGCATAAGCTGAAAGTCGATAGCTTTGAACATCGCACGTAGCACTTAAGTCGTTGCGAGGGTTGTTAGTGGAAAACCTCTTCTCATCTTTTTTTCCAGCTATTTTATCGGTAACTTGAGATTATTGCGAACCCTTCTTTCCTAATATGTTCGTACTTCATTTCTCCTAGTAAACTTTCTCGTTTCAGTTTGTCTGGGGCTGCCAGACGCCAACGTACAGCGCGGTCACAGGTGCACGGCGCATAGAGAACTGGCTCAAGCGCGATTTAGCATTGTGAAAGATCTCCAGTGTGACTAAAGGTATTTTCTATCTAAGCAGAAATCATCGCCTCAAGCTATACGCGGCACCCAGAACTCGAGATAAGCTGACACAAGAAGCATCCGCACGACGCGAGACCCTTGCCGACGCTAGCTCTGCCTGGAAGTACAACTTCGGTTAATACAACACTGGGGGAGCTTCCCTACAAACTTAGAACGCAGCGAGCTAGCTATGAATAAAAGACACCGCCCACTAATAGAGACGGTACGACGAAAGTGGTGAACCCAAACTCGATGATGGGTGTCACTCAACGAATCACTTCGCGCTTCAGAACATCGTTGCGTAAACACTGAACACTGCTGCACTCGGACAACAAAGTACACTGGCAGAATAGATAGTCGCGGTTTTTCTTATGGCATTTCCCGTAACCGCGTGTCACTCAGCACCCTCGCTCGCATATCGGCGCGGCGACCGGGTGTAACATATGAAGTAGACGCTTTTCTAAGCTTGCACGTCTTAACGGCGATAGATGTGGCTGAAAGCGGAGGCGCCCTTCGCGTGTGCGATTTCCAGGGGCAACGTTTACTTGCCGTCCCTATAGGCGGACACAGAGTAGTGAATGCTGCTGCGAGACCCTCGCATGTGGGACGGTCAGGGCGAAAGCATGTGCGCCTTGTGGCCAGCGTCGATTCCGGCCAAGTGGCCGAGTCCCAGCCGTGAAGCGGACACCAAGGCCTGCGCGCAGCGCGCCTGCCTCGATCGGATCGCAGGGGCGAAAGAATGTGAGCTATTCGCCCACACCTCTCTCAAGGTGAAACGGCGCGCTTATACCGCCGTTGTCAGCCGCGTGCGCTACCGTCGCGTTGCACCCTTTGGGTGCGCTTAGGCGCTAGGGCACCCAGGGACGGACAGGGTTGAATTGTTCCCGCTCGAAGAACGTTTAATAAAGAATGTGTTTTGAATATGAGGCCGTGGACGTACAAGCCCTCGCGGGCCTCTCTGATTTACATGGGTGCATAAGCATGGCCATGCGCCGTTGTAGGTTTGTAGGAGACCTTCAGAGACTGAGATGTAATCGCTTGCGCCTAATATGAATGACCTGTAGATCGGGAAACCGGCTGCTGACTCTAGTTTCGAAGAAGCATATCGGCTTTTAACTGAAAGTTTTAGCGCCTGAGCAAGCCTTATATCGGGTGCACGATCGAAGCTCGTGCTTATTTATGTTCCGGATGAAACACGCTTCCTAGTATGAAGAGGACTGCCTAAGAGGACAGACGGGGAGACAAATTATGTAATTTTGTATACTGAATGCATGCTATGCAAATACTGAATATACTGACACGACAGAAGGTCTTGCGTACACAGCGTTGTCTTCTGCCCTCTCCACTTCTCTCTCTCTCTCTCTCTCTCTCTCTCGCCAGGGCTGGTTTACAGGCAGCCGCATTTAGAGTTGCCAAAATAACCACATTATGCCACCAGAGGCCGTAGGAAGTTGCGATCCAGTCTGTCCGTTCCGAAGATAACTACTCATAATATACACTTCCGTTTCCTGTACTGAGCGGCACTGCACCTAGCTCTCTGGCGCAGAGCCAACAGTGCACTTAATTCTACGCTCTGGAAACCGCGCTTGCGCACAACGGCAGCCGTAAACCCCGCTCATTAAGGCGCCAAGCTGCCCTGCCATAACCGGTGCCCGCGAAATCAAGACACCCTCTCTAATAATTATAACAGAGCGAGTCGATCTTTTTTCACTGCATAAGAAAGGTTCGCGGTATGCTTCACCAGAATCCCCTTCAACGGTCAGAGTGTGCCAGCCGCGGGTTTCGAGCAGGGGACAGCGACCCTTTCTTTCTCTCTTTCCCTCTCTCTCTCTCTCTAGAGGCTGTGTACAGACGAGGCGTCCCCTTTTTTCTTCTTTTTTCTTTTTGGGGTGAATTTCTCGGGCAGCGTCATCTGGCTAGCTGCATTCCAGCGCGGTCGCGAAAGAAGCGCCAGAGGCAGTCGCTCGTTTAGCGGTCCTTGATCGCGGACAAGAAGAGCGCGTTGCAAGAGAACGCCGGCTATGCGCGCTTTTGCAGCACACGTTGTAGACGGTGTCGACCGCCGCGCGCTCCTCTATCCTTAAACGCTCTTCAAGCTCTCTCTCTGTGCCCACTTGCCTCTTTTTGTACAAGGAGAGGGGCCTGCACTCCAAGCTGCTGTCTCTCTGCTCGCTCCTGTGTGTGCCGAAGCATAGTATACCTGTACGAGGGCGCCAGCAGTAGCCGGAGCTGGTGGGGGGTCGCGCCGCTGACTAGGGCTTTTAATCATCGTGCCTGCAACTCGTCGAGAGTGTCTGGCTGCAGGCGGTAGAGAGTGGTTAATGTAAACGAAGGTAGAAACGGGAGCGGCAGACCCGACTGCACACTTGTTGGTGCGAGGCCCGTACGTCGACCCGCCTCGATGGTGCTGCGGCAGCAGCAACGGCACTTCGTAAAGGGAATACCGGAGAGCCCATGCTGTGCGCCGAAAAACTGCTGTCCTAAGTCCGTATCGCTGGCCACCTGGTGCGCGTGTGTGTGAATGTGTTTCTGTTTTTTCGTACCGACTGCACAAGCTCCAAATACTTCAGAATAATATTCCATTAGAGCGCCAACAAAACCGCGTTAGAATGTAAGGACTGGCTTGAATTTATCGCAGAATTTTGTTTTTCCGCTTTTATTTAGTGCCCCTTTTCACGTTGCACGCAGCGTGGTACTATGCCCCAGAAAATTCTTCAGAAAAAACAAAAACAAAAAAAAAATACCGGAGGAATGATCGAAGCACCTTAAAAGTGTCAAAGGATTTGCGTTGGGTACGACATATGGGATTACCCATGACTACATTATACCAACTTGTTTGACTTGTTAGCCCTCTTCAAAATTCATCCAGATTTTTCTTTCTTCTACAGAATTATTATGATTCTTGCTTTAATCATTATTATTTATAGACACATCGTTACACTCGTTTAGATTTCCGCTTTGCGCCAACCTTTTCCTGTAATCGCCTATGGAAATCGTCTTGTGTACGCCACTACTCCTTGGTCAGTCTCCCATGGTGGGTACGCGCCACGTTTTAAGACTCCAACAACAGCAACATCTTAAACTATAGCCAGCCCGGATCGTGTTTATTATTATTTTTTGTACTTATCAAAGTATGGTTTCCACCTAAATCATTGTCGTGCCAAAATAACGTAACCCTGCTGTAACTTTCAGGACTGTCTATCGGCCGTATACCGTCCTCTGCACATTGCCGAAACACTAGGGTCTTTTCGTCATTCAGTGGACGCGTTAACAATAGTAACTCCGCCGAGTTAGGTGAGGTATCTCACAACTTCGAAATTGGGTATGTGCCGACAGGGATAGCATGCTGTACACTCGCTCTAGTTAAAAGAAGGAAAGTATTTGTAAGCTTCGAGGCGGAGTTCTTGTTGAACGTTTTATTGCGCACTCTACACACGTCAACGCTTTCGAGAGCTTCCCCTTCAAGTCGGCGTACTATTCTCGTTAGTGAGCAGGCTCGTTAAAATTAGCGTCCAGGAAGCTGATACCTCACGAGCTGCTACGTTGTAGCCGTCACGAGCATTGGCAGGTGTTTTAAAAATAGCGTTCACGATTTACACTGTTTGTTTCGCAGCTGTAAACCGGGTTGGTTTTTCCTACTCTCTCGTGAACCGTGCATCGCGTGCAAACAAACAAGCACGCGTCTGGCCAGCACCTGTTGACGAATCAAGTCTACGGTGTTCTACTTAATTCCTCATTTTACGATCGAACAGCGAGCCGTTCATGCTATTGATTCTAGCGCAAGATGCGACGGGGTTTTTACGAGCTCATTCGTTGCTGGGGGACTTTTACTTCACTCTCTGCCGAACGGTGGAATTCAGGCCGTCTCTTTCACTCTATCGCGCATTTCAACGCCTGCTTTCTGCCGTTAATAAAGTATATGTGAGGCGAGAGGCTCCGTTTTAACTGCGAATTCTCTGAGACGTCTTTACCGGAACTGTGCCGAAAGAAGCGGGTGCATTTTGAAGTAAGAAGAATACCGGTGGTTTTTTATTAGTTTGTGCCCGCTACGCATATTGCTAAATTATTGCGTCATTCAGTACGGATTTCTGGGCCGTCATTGCGCTGTTATCAGTCTTCCGTCTCGGGACACGGTATTTTGGGGAGAAAACGCCTGTTTTCAAGTGTACTCAGGTACAGATGTATTGGCTACAGTTAGTTTGTTAGTTATATGAGGTTTTATAGTGCAAGAGCAACTATGGCTATATTGCGCCAAACGCAAGGTTAGATGATTTGTTACGTGAAGTGCTTAGAGTTATGGTTCTCATATGTGGTTTAAAATATTGGCTTTCTTAAGAAATGTACAAACTAAAGAAAAATCGACAAATGTCTGTTCGCCTGAAAGCAATGCAGGATGAAATGGAATTTGTTCATTATAAAATACAGTAAAATATATTTTCCTGAGATTCTCAGCATGAGATTAAGATGCGATTGACTGTGAGCTCATCTCCGCACAATTCACACACTGGTTTGTCTTTATTTGTCAAGAGAAAACGTATTGGATACAAAACGCCGCTTTTGCTTTTCGCCTCTCTCTCTCTCTCTCTCTCTCTCTCTCTCTCTCTCTCTCTCTCTCTCTCTCTCTCTCTCTCTCTCTCTCCCACCCTTTTTAAAAAAAATATTCGTATAAACGATGATGACGTTTAAAAAGGGGCTACCAAGAAACAGTCTGAACCTGTGCGAACGCAGTTTTCTAATAAGTTCTGAATAAGTAAATACTCGATGTTACCTCCGCATTCGTGTTTTTTTTTTTTTTTCGTTGATAGAATATAAGCATAAGAAGGAATTCAAGGTATAAAATACCCATATCAATTTCTTCGAAAGAGCGTCATAATAAATGCGTTTTTTCGGCACGATATTTAGACTGGGCTGAAATGATAACATATAAATACTGAGAAGGCATAATTGAGCTACTATTAAGGCGCTATACTTTTTGTACATGAGTGATCCTTACCCTCGTTGAAACCAAAAGTGATGAAGGTTGAGCACGGCCGAAGGGAAGCGAATTTCGGCTACTGATTTTAGGAAGAAAAATGTATTGGCACGAGTTGGCGTCAATATGTGGATGTCGAAGAAAACACGACGTATACACTATAACGCCGCACACGCGGGGTCGATAAGGCCCTGTGCATTCAATCCAACCTAGGCGTCATTATTCGCCCATTGCAGTTCACTGAAGGACATCAGCAGAGTTGCACAGTGGCTAGAACTGAATATATCAAGCAGCCACTAAAACGTATTCACTTTGTCCCAGCTTGAATCAGCTGACTACTTCCTACCAGCAGCCTTACGCAACCAACAACAAAATGACCAGCGTCTTTTCTCCGTGGCCTCTGATTTTGCGCTAAGATGAGAAGTAATGCTTCAAGGTCTTGCGCTTTCGTTGTGTTCTGTATGATGTTCTTTTTCCTCTTTCGCCCGCTTCCTTACGGCGCGAGCACGCTTGAAGCAGCGTTTCACGAGCCCGAATTTTTCTAGAGGTCGGATTCGATGGAAGCGTGAGATAGTTATTTTAACCACATGCTGTAAAGCGAGGTATGCGCCCTCTACGGCCGCAGATCGCTCCTTTGATCCCAGCGCTGCTCCCGTCGATTGTCGCTCTTTGCGTTTACTTCCCGCGCTCGTGCTGCAGCGTTGTTTATGTGCTCATTCAATGAGTTTTTTTTTTCTTTTCCTCTGTATTCTTTTTCGTTATTCTCTTACGATGCGTTCTTTCCTTCACTGTCCTTGCCGGTTGCTCGAGCGCGCACTCGGGCACGTGGCCCATTTCTGTATATTCGCTGGGAGAGAGCCTTGGGGCGGACTTTAGCGTCGCATGCGGGCTTCCATTCGACCTGAGACGAGGTCATTGTCGCTTTCCAGTTACGCGGGGGCTGCAGGAGGAAAATCAAACTCTCCAATGTGAATGTTTGCGCATAGTTCGGTCCCGTCTTCGCCTGCCACGTTCTTGTAAGAGGGACTGTCGTCGCTGACGCTTTATCAGGGGCACTAGACAGTGTTTTTCTTGAATTTTCGCATGTTAGACTGGCACTTTTGCAGTCTAAGGGCGAACGCGAGGTCTGCACTCCTTGACAACTGTCCTTAGCTATCAAATATCATTTTGAACGTTTTCTGCATGCAGGCGAATGGTGAGTGGGTGACCGCTGAATTGAAGGATGACGATTGATTCGTAGCAGGCATTCCGGAGAAAAGAAGCGATTTGGCTTAAGAAATGAGCTATCCAATGTGCGCATTGTTATACAGCAGCCCAAAGTCATTGCTGGTTTCTGCTAGAATGGAAATGGCAAGCCGGCAAGAGTTTTTGGAGCGTGTCACCAGGCACGGCACCTTCACGCGAATGCGGAGGCCGAACCCTTGATCACCGGCTGCTTTGCATGCGTGATTAGGAACGAAGCATATGAAAGTCGTGAATCTGCTTGTTTACTAGAACTGGCACTGAAGTTTCTTATTTTCTTTTTGCATGCGTAAATGCGCCGAGATTCTTTTGCTTAGCTACATTTTGGGATTATCAGAATATGATCGCACAGTTTTTCTTTGCTCCTCACCTATAACTGCCTCGTACGGGTTTAGTGTCGCGTAGAGAGTGCACAGTTGGCGAAAGCACACGCTGGACTCTTAAACACACGTGCAATGATGTGACATGACTCTGGAATGGTTCAAGCACCCCTGACGTAATGTGGAGCTCTACAAAAGAGGCAACCATGCAGATTTCTTTATACAATTGGATTTATTCGAGTAGGTATACTGGCACATTCGTGGCGAGATCCTAATTTACCATGCAGGAAATGCAGCGTTCTATGTTTCTTGTCCTAAAGCTGAAAGTTGCCTTATGAATTGAACGAACAGTAAATGACACTTTACAGTAAGGTTCACAGTCCTATCATCGCGTTCTGACTGGCATCGTGTCATTTGATTTGCTTGCAAATGAAGCCTGTTAATTCGTTTGCTTTTTAGCAGAGTACTCCACATGCACTACATTGCCCAGGAACCCGTTCTTACAGCGTCTTGCGTCAGCACCTAAAATTCACTAAAGAAAGGACCCATTTGAACGTAGCAAGGAAATTTGTGTGAGCTAGTTGTTTTGTTGATGATATGCAAAAAGGGTGTGCCTACCGTCGGCGTAGGCTGGCGGCAGGTAGCGCACCATGGCCGATCGCACAGATCCCCAGGACGGGTTCTCGAGGTTGTTGCACATTCCGGTGAGCGTGCGGTAGCGGCTCAGCTCGCACTTGACCGGCTTCAGGAAGGTCGGGCAGATGTCCTTCACCAGCGTCTTGCTCGTGTCAATCTGCGGCAGCCCGTACACGATGGCGTGGTACGACAGGGAGAACCTGCGGGGCGAGAGGCGCGTCCGCCGCTGGCAGGTCAATCGCTTTTGTTGTGTAAGAGTGTTTGTAAGAAAGTTCATGCGGTAAAAAGAAGGGACAAACAAACAAAACAAATCATCATGTATACAAGGACCGCTTGCACCGAGGAACTTTTGACTACCCTTTGAAGTTACGTATACGGCCAGAGAACAGGGAAAGCACGAAGTTACTGTTACAGGGTGCCGATTTGGTTGTGTAACGAATGTTGGACGAGGTCTTTTTCCATTTTTATGTGTGAAATCCGCGTGTCTTCACGGCCCTGCCACCTTTTCTCTCATTAGCGTCGTCCAATAAGGCTTAGCTCTGGGCTGGGTCTGCGAATGGGGCACACAGCCTTATGGAATCCGTCAAGTGCGCAGGACAAGTTCATGGCTCTACGCACTTCTTGTGGGAAAATGGCACATTTCAGCCACGACACGCGCCTTATACGTCACTTTTCTATGGGAACATTGGAACGATTTTTAGCAAGTCTGGTCAGTACTGATGCTTGTATTTGTTTTTGATTTGACGTTTATTGGGATTGCGCGGGAGCATGCGCTAGTATATCTATCTGCTCATCTCCCTGCTGCACGCTGTACTCTGCCGCCGTGATTATAACAACGAAGGGAGACGATGAAATCATACTCTGGCCGCACTTGCGTTGACCTGTCCTTTAGAACTTGACCGATACTGTGGTCACCACGGTCAGCGCGCAGGTGTCTACGCAGCAATTTCATCGGCAAATCAGGAGAACAAGAAACGCTCTACAGTATTAGAAGTGACATACGTACGCCACATTTCTGCGTGATTTTTCACTAATTGCTGTCGTTCATGCCCAAATTAGAGATGAGTGAGTACGGTTTGCATTCGTTCACATGGTCTAATGTGTGTTCGCTGCACATTTCGCCCGCCAGTCCCGCGGGGTAATAGGCGCATTTGGATCCAAGTGACCTTCTACCTGCCCCCACTGTGCAGGTCTGTGCCGAAACCGACAGAGAAAGCTCTGTATCGCGCGTGAATCGCACACAGTGTTTGATTGCGCCATAGATTCCCAAGCCTTGTATGCAATAAGATTAACACTCTGGAGCGACCGTCAGTACAGTGAAACTGTTTCTTTCACTCCTTCTCTCTCTCTCTCTCTCTCTCTCGCTCTCTCTCTCTCATTTGGTGTCATCATGTACCCCATCCTGCACGCGATTTGGCCCTAATTTATTTTTATTTTTTATGTCACGTATGAATTGGGTTTTGGAAATCCTTGACATGGAGCTTTCAATGAGACAGCAGCGCATTTGTAATGAGTCAAGGTCCGTGATGGGTTGATTTAGAGATGATGGTTTGGTGAGACCTCGTGTAGGCACCCATTAAATGCTCTTACTTAGATCATCAGCACCAGTCATCAATGCAAGCTGAACGGTGTAGTCACTGCTACTCTGCGTCTCACACGCAACAAAACACCGCAGGTATGTTTTATGGGTCGCTATTTTGACCACAAAAGCAGAGTTTATCGTTTTCATGAAATCGATACATCCAAAAACGATTACTGCTTTCTCAGACAAATGGCAATATTGGTGCGGTTAGGAAGATCATAGAGGGTACAGCCGGTGGAGACCTGCAGAGTCCCTTTCGCAAATAGGGGCCCGTCAGAAAGACCTCGGTACACATTGTTCTTTAGGAATGCGCCAAAGACAATGTGTTCACTCACTTCTGGGCCAGTATCCTGGATGCGTCGAGGACGATCTCAGACGGTACGGTCACGTGCTCGGGGGCTGGTGAGTCTGAGGAGAGCTCGTAGATCTCGTTGGGTACGCTCTCACCAAACTTGGTCTTCGCTTCCAGCAGAGCCTGGTTCACGTCGTCATACGTGATGCACTGCTGGCCCTCGGTTAGTGTAACCGCCTTCAACCTGCGCACGAGATGGAGTTTCCAGTAGCAGTTAAGCGCAGTTTAAGTAAACGGTGCTCAAGATTTCTATTTCCAGCCGCCTTTATCTGGCCGCATACCCTCACAAATTGTCGAAATTTCCTGCCGGTTTTCTTTTTTTCCCCCATTTAAAGAGACTAAAGTTGATGGAATGATCATCTTTGCAAAGACGAAAATAAGCAAATAAAGAAGATATAGATATAGAAGAAAGATTGTGCTTAGTACTTCTTATAACTCCCTCTGCATTGCGATATATTGTTTATTATGTTTATAGATTTGTATAATTGTCACTGTTTTCCTGTACTTGCGATTGTGATTTAGTTTTTACCCACTTTGCGGATATCTTTGTATTTGTCCCCCCTTACACAACGCCTCTCTGGAGGCCTGTAAGGTATATGTAAATAAAAATAAAAATAAAATATAAATGCACCAATGAGCAGTGCTTACGACCTTCGTGTTTAACGTTTGAGACCGCATATACCTTTTGCTTTCTTTTTTTTTTTGCCTGGATGTGAAAGAGATAAATGGTTCGAACTACACCCAAGGGCATTTGCTTTTCGCTGTGGGCGCTCTTCTATGTAAACGGAACTTTCGTAATGTTGTAACTGTTCAGTAGAGTGTTGGATGAAAGTGGCATTCAAAGAAAAGACCTGTATTTTTTTTTTTTTTTTCCTGAACCGAAGGCAAATGTACAACGTAAGCGCTAATGGCCAATCCACCTTAAGCAGATATTTCGCGAAGTTCAGCACCTGTTCTTGAATTCCTCACTCTTACAACGCGTTTCGAAAATATCTCGTCTTGCAGGCACAATCCCCCTTTCATTACAATAATTCTCCCGCTTCAGCATCTCATATATGGAGACCTAAATCGGCATATACACAAGCTGCTTTGATTCATTGCGGCAAGCTACCGCTGGTTCGTGACTAGGGGTGCCAGTGTCGCCATACATTCGGCGCGCGGGAAACTAGGAACAAATATACAGTACACAAAAGGTAACGCCGTTGCTTTGGCAAAGGAAAGAGGAGTCTGCTTGGCCCTCTATGTTTGTATGCAAGAAAATGCAGATGCCGCTTATGGCAGCGCATGTTACGTTATAAATATGCGCCCCACGATCACGCCGCGACCCCTTTGGGTTTCGCCGAACGGCAAGCGGGTCGCGACCGTGGTGGCTTTGCGCGTTAGCCCCTTTCCCTGCTTCCTTTGACCATATTTTTCGCCACCGCATTGCACCCTAATGTCCACGTATATTAATCGAGGTCACTGCATACCCGATGTCGGTTGAGAATACGGTGATGTAACAGTTTCCTCTGTAGCAGCCATAAATGTACAACGCAGGCCTGGCCGCAACACGTTACACAGTATATTACACCCATAGATTTGCCTTTCATTGAAATAAGAACCAGCAAAAACATCTTCTTTTATATTTTTGATTCATTATTTTCGCATATTACTTTTTTCTTTCTACGTTTTCTCCTTCTTTTTTTTTTTTTTTTTTTGCCGCTGGCGAATATTTGCAGATACATGCCTCCATAATAATATTTCGCGCACGAAACAGTCCTTGCACTCGTCTAAGCAATGTCGAAGCACTCCCGTTGAAGTACGTGGCGTCTCCTTTAGGCGCTTTCGCAAAACTGCTGTGTTCATAGTTCGTGGAATTATCACTCGATTGCGTATATGAATGGAGCGACTAGCCCTTTTGTGTGTGTTATGGAATATAAACAGTATAAATAATGGCAAATAGCTGCATATGGAAGTGGACTATGGGCGCTGAACCAGATGAATAAGGAGCAAAAAGGATCATTATATGGACCGCTGCATGAACGTCGTCATTGCACAGCAGCAAGGCGCCTAATATTTGGGAGCGACAACATGTATACGTAATGAAAACAAAAAGGGGGTGGCGGCGAGGCGAGTGAAGGAGTTCCAGCTATGGGAGGGGTGAGCGAGGATGAGAGTTCGTCTCGCGATTTGGAACGCTGGGGAAGCTTAACGGGCCGCGCGGTGTGACCCAGAAATAAACCCTTCAGCTCGAAACTTACGATGAAGGATGCACGTGCGAGGCGCATCAAACGTCTAACAAAATGCCTCTGGCTTGCTGTTAAGATCGGTTGTCAGTTGTGCGGTCTTGTTCACTAAAGAGCCACAAGAGGTCGCGATTTTATTATTATTTTTGTACGCAGATTAAGACCTCACGCAAAGCACAGTTTTTTTGTGAAATGAAGTCGTCACTTGTGCTCTTCCCCTCCGGCCACTCCGGCGCAGAGACTCCCAGATTCTGTGTCAAGACCTTGGAAAGATCTACAAACCAAAAAATAATCGAATCAACAGCGCTCCCGCGGGGCTTACAAGTTGCAACTTCAGTATGCGCTCCGCAATCATACGGCAATCGATGTCACTGCATCATAACCGCGGTGCTGCTCCCTTTGCTCTATTTACCCGCTAATTGATAGAATCAAGCCCGCAGTATAGGGTCCTGCTGTTAATACAGCGCCTATATAAATCATCTTCCTGAGACGGTATTTGTTTTTTGGTGGCCACCGCAACATCCAGCCTTGTTTCACGCCACTATCTCGCTCTGCTTTCCGATGTGCGTATACATATACGCTTTAGGTTAGGCCGGCAGCCGTATGCAAGAAATCGAATTCATTTAGCCTAAGCAGCCACGCAGGCGGTGACTATACGAACATCCATTCCAGGCTCCGACAACTCGGCCACGGCTGCTAGAGCCCCCGTAATTCATGAGAGTGCGTTTCGCAAACCGTCGAGAATGTCTCCGCGACGTTCCAGCTCCGCGGGACCGCGAGCCTGAGGCACGTGAACGAATTACAGCTCGCGAGGCGCGCGCGTGCCCCTGCCAACTGCGGCTCTATACAAGCTCGCGCGCAGTATTTCTCCACGCCCGAGGTATATAAACGGCTAACGACGCATACGGCGCCTGGCCCTACGGATATCATTTCCTTTCACCGCGCCTTTCAGTCGCTGCCTTCCAGCCAACCCAGCGGCGTGCCGCACGAAGTGCCGTTAACTTCTTGGCTTATCCTCCTCCTCCTTTCGAGAGTGCAAAGCAGTCACTGCGGCTAAGGAAACGGAGCGGGATATGCGTGCGCGCGCACTGATTGCTCGGCGACGAGATCGTTCTTTCAGCCTGCGTTCTGGCAAGGAGACAGTAATTACTTTGTCGTGTTGGCGCGTTATTGATGGCATTTGCTTCCCGCGCGTGTGCTGGGGTGTTTTTCTAGCGCCCGCAGAAATTATGTCGGTCGATGTGTAGTTTTTGATGTTTTTTTTTATTATTCTTTTACAGCGCGCAGCTTCTGGAACGCGAGACGTGAGCGAGCGCACGTAATCAACTCTCGCTACTGCATTCCTGACTGTAACGCATGCCCAGAAAGGGCGCAGAAAGAAAGCTGCTTTTTATACGAGTCTCACACAAAATCTAACACGACCGCCTATCAGAATTGCGAACACTGGCGCTTTGGGAATTCACTGTGCCGCTGCGTGTGTCCTGCAGTGTGTATAGCCCGGGTAATAGTGATGATGACGATGATGTGCGAGTTAAAGTATAGTCATGCTCAGCATGCCGGAATTACTGTCACGTAATTTATCTGCGCTTAACTCTGAGCATTACTTTAGCTGCCAAAAAGCTATCGGAACAACAAACGCTTATTGCTTGCCCTTAACTCAGGTTATGATGGCGCTCAGTGTAGCAGGTATTAGGCGAAACATTAAGAAGGCGGTGGATGCTAACGTACACCCGGCCAATTATTTAACAGTATCGCGCAACCATCGTGTGCTGGATGCATCAGCGCAGAGTCGAAGTAGAACAGAAATTAGGAAAGGGAAGAAACACGCGAGCCGATTGTGCTGATAGAGTGAACGTTGTCTGCTTGTTTGTTCTGCTTGTTATGAAGCAACCCCGCGATGCGAGTTTTATGGCTGAGTTCTGAGAGCGCGTCTTTTAGTGTTCCGGCTACGGTGCGGCTTTTGCCTAGATTGGTGCAAGCTTGTAACGTTCGAGGCACGACGCCTGGCCCCGCTTGCCATTGCAGGCATAGTGCCTCGAGGGCGTTTGTTTTAGCTATTGCTCCGATATCGAGGGCCCTCTGCAATTATTTCTTGATAAGTAACGATTGCGTGCGGTTGCTTGATCTTGCTAGGTTGTGAATGCTCTTTGCAACTTTACGCAGTGGGTAAAAAAAAAAAAAAGAAAGAAAGAAACAGGTGGTCGAAGCTTTTTGAGTGTCGATGCATGAGAGCTGTTTTAGACTCTAATTAGAGCATACTAGCAGATGGCCCTCATTTTAGCAGTAAGAGCTGGCATGTTCTTTCCCTCGCATACTATCTTCACCTCCTCGACGCTCGCGCGATGCTTTCAAATAATCGGCCGGCTAGACTAGTAACTTCTGTTGCACTGTTGTTGTCAAGTTACAGGCCTGCACTGTAATTTCATGTTTTCTTCACGTACCGGAGAATAGCCAATGTGCTTGTATCTAATGTGCGATCATCTCTTTAAGAGGAGGTGCTACTTATCAGAACCGGGTTAAGTGGAGAAATATGGGAGATGCCTTCGCCCTGCAGTGGGTATAATCAGGCTGATGATGATGATGATGCTACCTGTCAAGTGTGGGTAAAGGTTTTTGTATGTTTGCCATCATCTATTTTGAGAAACGTTTTGAATCTACTCGTTGTTTTGCCAGTAATCTTTCGTCATTCACCTCAAACGCAATTAACAAATATTGCGCCGGTGTGATGTTAAAAAAAAGCTAAAAAAATGTGTAACAAAATGTGTAACAATACTTTGTGGATAGTGCATTTACAAAATAGCCGTTGCCACAAGGCGGAAACAAATTCAATGTGGGTGTCATTTGCTGAGCTAGAATAACTGCGCAAGTCCGTTTGTTTCACGAAAACATGCTTCGAACATTCAATTTATGCGACCTTTTCAGGCAAGTAAACATTTATTAAAAGGCGTCTGTCAGAATCATGATTTCTCTAGTTCAATGGATGCAATATGAAAACATCAAAATGTCCATAGAGTCTAATTTTATTTTTCTAATGTTTAGTGAGGAAATGTTCCTAATAGGTACCAGAAAGCATGGTTGGAAAAATATCCTTCGTGTGCGTGTTTTTTGTTTGCTCTTTGACAGCAATCAAACAAGCTTTAGCCTTATTATTTGCCCGTACCTTGCTCGCTTTATTTAATGAAGGCTTCCTGCTTGCATGTCTCGAGAGCTTTCCTGAGGGCCGGAGGTCTGCTTTGGGTATCCTTTTCTTTTTCTTTTTTTTTTTTTTTTTGAAGGGGGGGTTATCCATCCACTTTCGAGCCACACTGCAGGACACTCCTGTTTTTATGCGTAGTGTCTCAAGAGCTTTGTTTCGCCTTATTTCCACGATTGTATTAGCAAATTTATTCGTACTTGCCATAAAGAAGTAGAGGAATCTCAAATTTGCGGTCAGCTCATGATGGATGTAAATACAACACTATTGGGAACGCGACTTAGAATGCACGTTAAAAATAAGTGCGAGAAGCATGGTGTGAAGCTCTGAGATTGTCTCCTGCTGGCAGATAGATAGATAGATGGATTTATTGAAGGGAAAGGCAGAAATGTGAACATAAGCATAAGGATTACCTAGATTATTAAAATATGGCTTTATGGTTTTGCAAGGTGGTAGGTATACTCGGTGGGGCTTTCAAACCGCTTCCAATGCTCATTTTAGCCCCTGGTTAAAGAGACATGTTTTGAATTATCACAGAATTAAAAAAAAGTACGTTATTTTACTTTGGTTTACTACCTTTGGGGTGGGGAAGGGAGGGGGGTAATAAAATTTAGATGTACTACCCCCTCCCCGCCTCATTAACTGTATCGATATTGTGTATCCTGAGTGAATCTCACTCGGAACGTTTGGCTCCCTGTGTGAGCTTAATACGCTACCTCAAGTGTGCCTCGCATTTTAAGACGCCCGACAGTGCCACACACTCGCTTGTGGGAAGACGCTATTTTTTGTATTATAGATTTTATAGAAATGTCATTCTAATTTTCAGACTCGCCGGTGTGCGTACCGTTGATCCTGTCTGGTTGTAGGCATATGTTTTTGTTGTTTTTTTCTTGTTGGATCCTCGCCTGTGTACAAGTTCACAAGACAGTACAGGGTGTCGCAGTTAATTTTAGCAATGGTTTAAAAACACACCGATGGACAAAAACACGACACACCTTATGGCTTGCGTTTGGCCGTTCTATAGAGGTCAAACAATCTTCGTTGTGCTCATTGATACTTATTTACGTTTATATAAACAAGTTTCCATGATGTGAATTTAGAGGAAATAATTGAATTTGAACGCCGCAAAGAGCTGTAGAAAACTTATTATTTATCATTTATTACTTTGGTGTCCTTAGCATGTTATTATTTGCCAGCTGAAAGAAGCTCGCGTGACATAGAAAAACAATATACGTGAGTCCCTGCTTGCGCGACGCAATGAAAATTACAAACGAGATATTTGTAAACGATGTTAACTGCTAGCTCACTCCCGAAATACAGTTTTAAATCATTTTACCTCCAATAAGTTCTATAGTTTCTCGGGGAAACTGTCCAGAGGCAAAGCGACCGTGGATAGCCATTTGTCCTCTCAAGCGTCACATTAGTTAATTTGTGTACAAGAGCGAAAAACACCAGTTGCTATAAATTTTCCAGTTTTTGTTTGAAATCACACCAAATCTGTATATCAGTATACAGCAGGAACATCGATTTTTTCTCGTGACGGCAGAAAATCGTTTCATAGTTATGCATATTTGGCAGAGATGCACTGCCTCTCCGTCACGACCGAATCGTCTCCGCCGCTATGGCAAGAGTACTGCTTGTGGTGCTGCTGCACAAGAAGTTCTTTTTCCTCACTACAGATATTCACACCCTGAAATTCTACGAGAACTTGTTCTGCACAGACAAGTTCCTGTCATTTTCACCAACTATGTGTTAAATTGTCTTCCTGCTTACTCTACGAAAAAACTTCCTCCGAATCTTAAACACCTGCCATGTCGAACACTGACATGAAGTTACACGCTCGACAGTTCCGCCATCATGGCTCTTCAGAGAAGCAAAAACTGATGGACGAGAGAAGGGTGTACTCACTGGGGCACGAAATTAGACAGGTATTGTAGGCCGGCAGCTGACGCTAGCGTCGGTTTCTGTATGATGGCAGCGTGAGGTTTGGTCGTGGTCACGATGAGCGCGCAGTCCGGGCCGTACTCGGGGTTGTACGGCGTCGGCCGCGAGTCCTCGAACACTAACGTGCCTCCGATGCATAGCAGCGTGGTCGTTGTCATTACCAGGTACCTGCGCAGAGGGAAAAGAGGAAAACGTCATGAAATGGGGCTTCGAGGTCTCGCTTTTTCTCATTTAGACACACAGACACAGCGCCTAAAGGCAATGTGTGGAGTGATGTGCTAGCATTATAGAACATCAAGAAAAGCGCTCAGAAATGCATCACTGCGGTCGACAGCCACTAAGCATGGAAGCAGACGGTCTGTGCCGGCTCTATAGTTTGTCGACACCCTCGTCTTATGCTACGTGGCGAAACTTCGAAAAAAAAAAAAGTTACAAGCACCAATAACCGTAGAAACGAAACGTGGACGCAAAGAAAATCTTGGCGTACGAGCTTTCGAAGGCGCAATTTCTATCTTCGACATTTCGAACAACAACAATTACGATTCAAAAATTAAAATGATAAATCGGCTCGCCGTCTATGCTGACGTCCTGTAACTTCGAAATATAATATTGCGCCCTAAAGAGAGAAATTAGAAAGTTAGTTTCTCAAAATTAATAAATCTTTTCGCTGAAGTCTGTGATATACTTGATATCCGCGTTGTTTTCAACTCAACCTGAACAGACCGACTTATCTAGCTTATTAGTTTTGATAAAAATCGGCAAAGCTTAAAAAAAATCACCCCGTATTGTGGTGACATGGCCACGATCTCATGCCGATGGACGATATATCATTCTAACGATTACTGCCAGATCTATTGTCGTGAATGTATGCGGTTAATTTGATTAGTTCGTTGGATCATCGTGGGGGTAGGGGAGGGGGGTGATAAAGTAAAGTGCCTTGCATCATGATAACTCACATACGTGGCGCACCTTTATTCCTGCGCTTGCATAAGACCTGAACGATTTTCGCACCCTAGGTGATAAGGCTTTCATTTTACGTCCAAGCTGAACAACATACGGACCACTATTTTGACTAACAAGGAAACGGGAGAATTTCTTTCAAATTTAGTGCTGTTAACGTATGTGATAACAGCGATAACCAATTTATTATCTAGGTACAACGCGTGCAAAGTGCTTTGACAAAAACTTGCAGTGCATATTCACAGGAGCCCTTTAACGCCTCCAACATCACCTGTTTGACGGTCACTTTTCCTGTCGATGAAGTTTCACATGAGCTTAAGTTTGTAATTGTGATGGGTGTCGAATACTTAATTAATGACAAAGTGTCTCTGCGTTGTTTTATTTAAAAATTTTTATGCGCCTCATTTTGATCAAGTGACAGAAATGCGTTAACTAACCGCTCGCCAACGTCACGGTGTAAATGTCACCCACATATGTCCGCGCTGATAACTTTTTTTGTTAGTTTTGCAAAAGAAAAATGATTTTTCGCACACCGTGATTCTGGCGTTCATGCTCGCGCACCTCGGAGGCGGCAATACAGCGACGCTATCGAACGAGCCGTTACAGCTGCAGCGCTTCGCTCTCTTCACCTTCCTCTCCTGGTTTCGGCCCTTGTGGTAGAACCTTCGTTTCGTTTCTTCATGAATGTAGGCGCTCGCAAAAAAATAAAATAGAATAAAATAAAATAATACAAATTCCGAGTGAGCAGGCTGTCTACAGCGGCGAGGCTGCGCGCCTGATTGCACTTTTCAATTTGGAAGCAGTGGCGCTTGACGGAGACTTCAGCAAAGTGATGTTTGGTGAATAACGCGGAAAAAAAGAAACCCAGGCGGAGGTGGAGGAGAAGGAGGTTAGAAGTGAAGTGCGACACGAATGCATTGCATAAGCAGCTGCGCGGTTTAAACGGGACGCATTTATCCCGCACCAGAAGCTTGTGCATTTCATCGCATAGAAGCCTGCAGTGATTGCGAGATGTGGCGCACTGCGAGTGAAGCAAACAAATAATTTCTCAGGCGAAATCCTTCAAAGCCTCATCGTTGTCAGCAGGAGCTGTCGGCAGAGGCTGTCACACTTTCGAGAGCGCGCCATACATGGGCATTGGTAAACAGTAACTGGTTGAAAGGTAAATAACGGGTTAATTGGTTGAGTAGTAATGAGTAACATGATAGAAAATTAGGTTATTAATTAGCTGATTTTTAATAGACGTTAACAAATTCAACTGATTACATAATAACTAATTGGTTTATGAGCCAATTAATTTTCCTATTAACCATTTACATCAATTACCCATTCATATAAATAGCTATTTTACTAATTAATCGCACAATGTAATAATTGACATTAATTACATAATTGACTGATTGATTCACCTATTAATTCGTTACGTCGCCAAACGGAGCGATGACGTCAAGTGGTGCAGTTTATCGTACTGCGAAATGGGCGGTAACGTCAACGCCTCAACTGTGACGTCACCGGTTGGTGTACTAAACCGCATATAAAGGCGTCATAGCTCCGCGTTTCACCATTCAGCGTTGGAGAGCCCGTGCGTGAACATGCTTAAAGTATATTGTCAAAGAGTACAGTCAAATAAAGCACTGATTAAGCGCGAACAGGTCTCGTTCCAGTATAGGCTTTCGCCTTGCAGCACTTTAGGCAGCCAAAGTGCCTCCTGAAGATTTTTTTTCCTTCCCTTTCTTGGAATTGTTGCTCTTGTGCCTTCTGCTGCTGGCCTCCTCATCTGTGTCGTCTGCTCACCGCAAGGTGACGAAAATGTGCGACAGAGGTTCCTGTGCGTATGTCGCCTTTGATATCCGCAATGTGGTGATGTGACGACCATAACCGTCAATAACATCGCGATATCGACTTCCTTTTTTACTGCTGTAGTCTCTGTAAGTGAACCGATACCTTTGCACTATAACGAACACTGCTCGGCCAATTCTGTTTTCACATATTACGAAAGAAAAAGGAAAGGTGGTACTGTTATAAAGAAATCGTAGGTAGAGTCCTAAAACGAACAACGCAAGTGGGGGAAAAACAATTATGCGCCCTAGTATATGCGTGGACAGAACGCCACACCACTTTCCTTTAACAAATTATCACATCTCACTGAACGAACGTCAGTGCTGCTCGCGCTCTGTTGCATAGCTGTGTCGCTGAATCTAACTTTCTCTTTTTTTTTTTTTTCTTCGGAGAGACAACGGCGGTTGTGGCAAAGGAAGTGTCGACGCAAGCGCGGATAGCGGCGCGTTCAAACATTGAGACAGACAGCGCCACAGCGCATCGGGAGCGAGATGAGTGGTGTCATCGGACGGCGATGTACTGACAGCCAGGATCTGCTCTCGTTCACAGCGAAGTGAAACAAAGAAAAAAAAAAAACAGATACAAAAAAATGAAAAAAAAAATGAAAGCGAGTTCACTCTCTCTCTCTCTCTGCTTCTCTCCTGGCGACCCTTTTGCGCCGGTCGTCATTGCAGTGCAGGCCACTGAACGAGCAGGAAGGGAAGTACGTGATTAAAAAAAAAAAGAAAAAAAAAACGAAATCGTGCCAGCGGTAAGCGTTGTACAGAGCCGTCGCATGTCCCGATGGTCAGAGTGCGAGCTCACTGCTCCCGACCGGCGGCTGACAAGACGTTAAAACGTATTTATCGACCGCATGCTGGGCGACCCCAGCGAGTTGACCCCCGCGCTCATGCACAGAGCGCACGCATATACACACGCTTGTTACGGTCAGCCTAGCGACCACGGCCGGTCTCGTTTACATCTGACGTCTCGAAGCCGCTGATGACGCCGGACGCTGCTAGCATCGCTGCTTTCACTAGGCGAGGAAAGGTTTCCTCTACCTTTTTATTGCTTCGTGGTGGCTTCCCGTTCTTGTGTATCTTACTTAATCAGCGCCTGCCTGCCTGCGGAGACAGCTGCGTTTATGTCAAGGCTGGCAAGGAGGTTTTCTTCGTTGGGCAAATTCTTGCGACCACTGAGTATGAGTAGTAAGCAGAGTGCCAATCAAGTCGAGTCCCCTCAAAGTTAGGCTTTACATGTTTGGTGTGATTGAACTTTTAGTTTTTGCGATTAGTCTAATTAGCTAGACTTCTTTAAAAGCTATTCGTGCCTTCATTCAATTTAATTTCTTCGCCATTAGATATGTTCAGTGGTTAGGAAATTTGTGCTGTTCGGTGCACATTCAAAATGAGACATCACTTTAACAATTCCTTGCTCACTGTTACAACGGCTTAACGAGAGTAATTAGCGGTTGGTACTTAAATGATACGCCGTTTCTTCTTTCAAACATCTCCTTTTTTTTTTTTCCTAGTTGAGTCCTTAGTTCAGTCAGATTGTGCAATAGCGTAGACGACGGTGATGACACTTCAACGCGTTGGTGACGATACAAAATTTAACGTGAGTTGAGCGGCTTGCCCTTGTCATCATACAGTTTCCACCCCCTATTGTCTCTATGCAAGCTTCCTCTCATGCGTGCAAGCGATGCAGCGAAGACCTCGGAACGGTGGGGACATCAGTTAACGCGCGGGAAAACGCTTCGTGGGGAAGCTCCGCGCGTTCATCGTATACTGTGTGACACAGAAACTTCTGATTACACTGATAAGCTACACACATGGTGGTATAATCACGCGTGTTTGTGTAGCCTAATTTCCACGAAACGGTTCTAGACATACAGGCAACGCTCTCGGGAATGGTCATACGAAAAAGAAAACATACGTAGAGAAATGTTGGTTTGAAACAACCCACTTCTCAGAGCTCGTGCCGCGTCTACATCTACACACGTTTGCTTTCGAACCTCGGAGTATTCACATCGACAGCCAGTTGCACAAAAAAGTGTTTGTCTTCAATGTTCCGAGGTCGTGCAAAAGCTAGAAAGGCCTGGGCTCGCAGTTGAGGTTTTCATTTCAAATGTTCCAGAAACACGCAGGTAATGTTTTCTCCCTCACTGCGCGCGCACTTTCAGCGTTTGAGTTCTTATAGGCCTAACGGGTCGCGACATCAGCACATATAAGTGGCTACAACAGGCACACCTGGTAGAAGAAAACATTTTTGGGGCGCGCGTTCGCGCGCTGGGCGAAGAATTAAAATGAAAAATGACGTGGAAGATAAGACGGGAAGGGGAGCGAGCGAGAACAAAGGACTTGCCGCGGATTGAAATGCAGCCGGGTGCGAACCTGCGCGCCATTTCACCTTCGCCGGACGCATTAGGCGCTCACCAAAGATAGTGCGTCCGCCTCAGGCCAAACAATGCAAAGCGGCAGCCCAAATTATGCGCGCACCCATGCACCCATTAAGGCAAGGTTCCCACGCGACAACACACACAGGCCCGGCAGGCAGACAGGTGTTTAAACACGGCAACGTAAATTACTGCGCTGCAGTGCGACAAGTGAATGCAGAGCGGCGTTTTAATTCTGACCCACTCTGCTTTCCCCTCTGCGACTCAGAAGTGGCGCTATAAGGTCTTTGCTGGGAATAAGATAAGACGTCCGAAACGGAGAGTGTTAAGAGCGCCGCGTCAAGTGGAAAGGGAATTAGTGTGCTTCCGCAGCGAAAGCAAAGCGAAGCAACGCGAGGGGGAAGACAAACGAGTTCGCCAGTGAGGACGCACACGTACGCGGCCGTATCGGTGGCTTTGTAAAAGCCCGCGCGGCGAATGCTGCCGCCGCTTCCGGCAGCCAGGAATTCTCGCGCGCGGCACGGAAAACCGGCGCATTCCCACTGAATTTGGCCCGTTATGGAAATGGCCCGCAAGCCGGTGCGCTTTCTCTGGGCACTTGCGTCGCCTACAGCTGGCTTGTCGATTCTCTCGGAATTTTTTTGCTGCTCGTTCTGTCTGGAGCAAGGTGGTGGAGCAAGGTGGTGTACTCCAGCTTAGGCTACACTCCATTAAAGACCGCTTGCTGTTGAGGCCGGCGTGTCAGCTTGTTGGTTTGTGTCCCTGACGCTGTTGCTTGGCAGAAAAGCCGAAAGTGCCGCGACCTCTGGAACCGCGATTGGTATTCACTTGTGCACTGCCGACGTGCACAGCGGTAAAGGACGTGCTGCAGTGCCTTGCTTCCTGTCGGAGCGGAATGTGGAAAGCTGGCCATTCTAAGATAGTAAACACCGTTCTGGGCTAATATAAGTGATATCGGCGCACGTGAGTGCTTGTGTGCGCGCGTGCTTTCTTCTCAAATACTCGACTGTGTTTATGGATTGATTCATTACTAGGTTTGCGTTTGGTGCGAGGTTATGTTCAGTTAGTGTGTTCCTTGAAAGAGAGGGCGCGATTTTTTTTCTTTTTCAGCCTGAGATATCCTCATGTCAGTCTTTTTTTTTCTTTTAGATATTTTTGATGCATGAAGAGATTGCGAATACTGTGAATAGGTCATAAACACTATGCGACTTTCTAATTATTAAATAATGAAATAAATTAAGCTTCATGCGCAGTTAAAGCATTTTTTTTAGAAAAGCATCAATGGCCGAAAGGAAATATATCAAAGTCTGCCGTTAAAAATTTAACCAACCTTATGGCAGATGTATGCACGTAGCACACACGTCCTTGCGCAAGCCTGGGACACGACAAGGAGGAGAAATGGACCTATTGGCTCACTATCTTCGCACTAGTGTTGTCACTGCAAATATTACAGAGGACTGTAGGCAGTGTCGAGTGGAACAAATGCATCGACTATAACGTCGATTTTGCGGCTACTTGGATTCGAAAGAAGTATTTCATGAAGGCAGAATGCGACTTCACTAGTGAGGCGTTATAAATTTTCGCATTTCTCATCCAGTCGCTTGTTGGATGTCATCAATCATACCGAGGCAATTTACTGATGCCAATAAAACGCCTGAGGATGGAATTGCGCTCGTACGCCAGATGAGTATATGCACAAGCATCCGCCATGATCGCACGAAGGTTACGGTTTTTCTTTTCCTACAGTGCCTTTACTTTTCCCATAAGCTCTCCTGAGCATCTGGAGGAATGTTTATGAAACACGGGGAAGGTCTTACAAGAGCACTCTGAGCATATTATATTGCAGATTAAACGTAAAAAGAATTCGAAGTCAGAGAGGACATTTTCCTTGAGACTATCATAAGAGTGACGCGTTGTGCGTTGAAGATGTTATCCTGTTTAAAACATCGTTACTAGATGTCGTTCTCACACGGACTAAAACCTAGAGCTGGAATTTTCTCACTCAGCCGGCCCTCGTACACCTCTCACGCTTTGGTTAGACTTGTTGGCTTATCTTACGTTCTCCTCGTGGTAGATTATAAGTGCTGACAATAGCTTTAACCTATGCCTCAGTTTAGTAATGCAAGCTTTAGTAACGTACGTGCGTTACTGAAACTTACTTGCCGCTTAAGCGATGGGAAGCATAGGTTAGTTAAGACTAATGTCAGTAGTTATAATTTCCCGTGAGTACAACGTACGATGAACAAGACAGGCGCAAGAATTAAGCGCCATTTAATGAGCATTAGGCAAGTTACGTGGGCCAACTGTTAATTGGAGCCCACATGGTAGCGCATTTTCTCTCGAATCAGTGGCACAGATTGGCCGTACATTGTTTTCCTTTTAGTTTTATCAAAATAGAAAGAACCGCGAAATTGTGTTCGTTATGTTTTCTTTTCATTTCAGCTGCCTTCTAGCCGCCTTTACCGAACTTTTGCATTTCAGTAAATAGCGAGTGACAAGGGCACGGCTGCATCACGTAAATACAACTGTAGTTGCAGCATACTGCGAATGTCGTATGACATGAAAAAAATAAATAAAAAAATACATATCTAAGTTTGAGGACGCTGCACCCTGACCAATAACAGCACGAGAACGGATGTCGACTGGTGAACTGCCGTTTTTCTCGGTAGTAATACGAGCAAAGGGCACGACAATAATAGACAAATAAATGAGATAGAAGTCACAGAGAAGAAACGCAGCTAAAGGAAAGCCCCTCAGGAGGAAGGTATACTTCAGTGAAATAAAAATGAGAAGAATGGCGCTTCTGTAGCTGGTCGTAGTACACGAAAGTGACCGCACAATAGAGCCGTACTACAAAAGAAAGGCATTGTGCGAAGTGATCCTCACCTTGCACAAGGCGGTGTAACAAGAGGCTGTCATCTCACGGCATTGACCTTTGTGCACGATTTCGGCTGTGCTATCGCGAAAAGAACGAGAAGGTTTTTATTTTGTATTTAAGCTCGAGACTGCAAGCTATAGCTGAGCGCCAACCTGTTATTGCTGGGCACAAGGGACTAATTCGCTTTGATCCTTTTAGACATCCTTGATAACAGTTATCTCTTTAGCACGTACCTACCAATCTGTTTTTCCTTTTAAAAAACGATGTTTACGATCAGAGGACTGCTTGTTAAAAAAAAAAAAAAAGCAAGAAGCTCATTCAATGAGACGCAGAATGGTGCTGAGCTTTGTCTCTGGAATTGGTTTCATAATTAGCGCACCTTTCCTCCTTGTGCAAGAATTACTTTATTTTATTTCATTTTATTTTACGTGGTATAAAATTAGCGTCTGACACATTTATTTTCTGAAGCACGCCGGCTGCGTCGGGCAGTCATGGTGCCATCAGTGAACTAGCGCCACAGGCGCAGGCTGCTACTGAGAAATAGTTTATACTTTCTTCACATGTAAACCGCTGGTTTGTTATAGTACGTTTGGGTGTATATAACAAGCTAAACACTTAAATGAGGAACGAAATGTTCTGGTCCATAAATGCTGATTGATGCTTACAAACCACCAGACGAATACATCTGAGACTGTGTTGTCTACCATCTTCCAACCATCTTAGCTTCGTTGGTAGGCGACGTCCCCGAACAGGCTGTGGTCACGGGTTCGATTCCCCGACCAGGACGAATTTTCTTGCTACAAATTTACCATTAAAATGTGCAGCTTTCATCTCCAGCCTTAAGGTAGCGTTTAGGTGCATGCTAATGAGCAACTTACTGCCATGTTACAGATTTATTTCACTGGGGGAGTATCGTAATCACTAGCATATCATCTGAAACCTTATAAACAAACCAAAATTTTGTTTTTATTAGCGGTGGTCAGAATGTGACGTCCAGCCGTATCAAATTAGGTCAGTCACAGTAGCTGCTAACTGCATCTGCTGCTTCCGAAGTGGTGTGCACTTTCGATAACAGGTTGTTATCATAAATGTTATAAAGCGGCTGACCGGTTAAATATGGATCAGTATACACCTGGTTCGAATATGCTCTTATCTACCCGCAGAGGCAACACCCATTCGAGCGATACTTAAGCTCCTCCTTTGAGGACATGACAAGGAGAGCGTTCATGTCGTACACGCACTTTGTTACTCCATTATTCACTAATCCTTAAGTTGTGCCTCTATATCTCACACATCCTCGTTAGCCCATAGTCATAAACTAATATTAGGCTCAAGACAACCAGACAAATTTATAAAGCATCGCTTTTACCCCTCTGCACGAACGTGCCTACGCGACCTATAGGGGCAGCGTTTCCGAATCGAGATCAAAGGGCGCAAAGCGGTTCAATCCCAATGTCACCCTCCCATCTCATATGAGCTGCTAGTTGGCAGGTCCTGCCTGCTTGACCCTATCATGTGGTCTCGGGACATCTAGCAACTCGTCAACCGTTCAGCGCGCGGTCATGTCTCCTCCCAAGTGCGCGACCTGCCAAATACATGATCGTGATTTTCACTCACAACGCCGAAAACGCCATATCCGGATTTTTTGGAGAATGGGGAATTTAATGATGTCACGTAAAATTTCTTATGTTTACGTGCAAGAAATTATATCGTGCGTTTTATGGGGAGAATTTTCCGTGGTGTCGTGATTTAACACGAATCACTCAGAAGTCCTTCAGTGAAGCGCTGTGTCTTGCAATGCACTACTGTGGCACAGAAAATAGTGCGGCATACTGGGCTCATGCAGTGAAGCACAGTGCAGAATACACCTCAGCGTGGCATGCTCTGCGCAACATTGGTCTATAAATATGGCGTAGGGCGTATGGTCTAACGCAGCATGCTCAATAACGTGTGTGTAGCACATGTCGTAGTGCGACAGGCTCTTGTATCATGCGTATACATGTGGTGCAGCCAAGCTGTAGTGCGCAGTGCTCTATACGCAAGTGGGCTATACACCGTTTGGTGGGATTCACTAGAGCAGCATGGTCTGCGCAGTGCGACGTATGCCTTAGTGCGGCCTACTCTGCAGTGCAGCATGCTCTGTATGCGTGGCTCAATTCATGCCAACATGCGGCATACTCTATACGCGTGGCGGCACCTATATCGAAGAGTGCTCTATGCTCACGCATTGCAGCGCGCGTTGTAGGGCTGCATACTCCATCGCCTTGTGCAGCTGACGACGCTATAGTGTTGCACAGTCTAGTGCAGCATGGCCTCTAAGCCTGGTGCAATACACGGTGCAGCGCGGCATGCTTACTCGCACGGTTGCAGCACACGCTTTAGTGAGGCATGCCCTGCAGTGCAACATGCTCTGTACGCGCGGTGCATCACATGCCATGCACATCGCACACAGAAATGCAACGATCTCCACTGTGCAGCAAGCTCTTGAGTTTAGTATGCGTTGTAACTCAGCACACTTTGTAGTGCTATTCAATTTACCCCTCATTAGTATCATTTCGTCCGTAAGTCATCGGCAACCAGCCGACGTTGGTTTCGAACACACATAATGAGAGCTGAACACTTTTATCTCTCCCTTTTCTGTTCCACGCACGCTGACCGCGTACTCTGAAGCGTCGCATGTGCCGCTTTCTTTGGCGGAGCCTGCGACGCGCGGGTTAATGTCGTCAGGCACGTGATGGCCCTCACGGGAGCTGCGGCGCCCCGAGCGTCGACCCACATCTTGGGTTCGACTATAGTGCGCCCACGCGCGACTCGTTGCGTGCACGCGTGTGCGGGCGTTTCCGTGGCGACCTCGTAGATGCCTGGTTACGTGACACATCGGCCAGGCATCTCACCACCGTCACCCTGCGCTGTCGCCGCCGCTCGTTAGACACGCCTGTGACAAGCACGATGGCAGGCAGAGGTAGAGACGTTTCCTGTCAACGCCTCTCAAAGCTGGCATCCAAGCGCCGGTGTCATGTGGTGGTGGTAGTGGTTCATTAATAAGTAATCAAAAAGAAGGAAGAGTGTTGCCGGCCGCGGCAACTGCTATCTAAAAAACTGAAGCACCTGAGCGGCGGCCGGCGGGAAAGAAAAGGGATAGGGAGAGGATAGCGAGGGGAAGTACAGAGGGGAGCGATAGGAGGAAAAGACAGGGGGAGCTTTGTACATTAAGAGAGCATATATGCATCAGGTGGCGAATCCAGAGCCGCAGGGCTGACAATGATTGTTCGCCGCAGCTGGAGTCTCAGAAATAAACATCTTCAGGCGCGTTCGCCATTTCAGTATTGAATATTTTTCGCCTAAATAACGATTATGACAATAAATCAATGCTTGAAGTACAATTGGCCAAAGCGCACCGTTTCCAGCGTGTGATGTGTGCTTGAGGTGAGGACAATGAACGACAGTCTGCTAAACTGTGATCTCTACAGGCATCAAGGAAGCCAGTTATAGGATTGCAAATGAGATAACCACCGGCAGGAAACTGGTCCAAGGCCACTATTGAACCTCACTTCGCTTTTCCAGAACTGCTCATTTTCGCCTTTCGTGCTCATTCCCTCGTAATTAAGTCTCTCTTCGTACAGTTCTCAGAAACATGGTGGCTAACGCAGTGAGACGAGGACAGCGTCTCTGACGTCGGCCTCAGCTTGTCATCATCATCCCATTGCTCTAGTTATGAAGCTTCGAATGGATAATCAACTACTCTTATTAAGAGGATTGGAAATCGACAGTGACATCCCTAAGATCAACGCTTCTGTCCGGGTCCATTGCCAGAACGCTGTAGCCAACCTTTTTTAATCCATTTTTTGTACCATGTTTCTGCCGCGTTTCCATGGCAGTAAAAGTTTCATTTTAACTACCGGCAGAGCACGTCGTGACCCCGCAGGTGCTGTGTCCTGAAGGGCAACAGACAGGAAAACGTCTGGACGATGGTATCGGTGCAACGCCGCAGGGGATCACAAAGAAAGAATGGCCGTGGGAATGCGTTCGACGCCACGTCTAACGACGCACTGCGCTCCCTCTAACGTGTCCTGCGACATCAGGTGTGTCTAGATGCTTGCGTCAACACCATGCTGTTAGTCTATACGATAGCCCCCAGAACGGAGAACAAAAGTGCGCGCTGGCAGACAAGCGGCGGCCCGACAGGAAGGAATGCGATCGTGGAAAACAGGGCTCTGTGTCAGTACGTGACATTTGTTATTCAAAGAACCAAGGCGATGAACTGGGCCCGTTATCTGCAGTGCCGCAAATCGGATTGGCGCCGAAGTGCCCCTATGCGCTTTCGGTGCCCTTGGTCGCGCATCACTGTTCGCGAACCTTTCGCTTGGCGTGTACTTTTTCGTCGTTTCGCCATCGTGCTTATGTCGCAAAGCTCGTTTATTTTTTTTATTATTTTTTTCTTACCACAGAAACAGATTTATTCGTTGCTAGGAATTGTTGCGGTGTCAGCGAAAGCCGGAACAGGCGGGGAACGGCAACTAAAGATCGACTGATGTGAAGTGGGACATTCCGGACATAAGAAAAGCTGTTGTTGCTGGTTGTTTTATATTTACTTGTTTTATGCGCTTAACCCGTGAGAACCCTCTATAAATGTTGCATATGCTGGTTTGGATTATGAGGTTTAACATTCCAAAGCGACTCAGGTTTACGAGAGACGCCAAAGTGTAGGATGCACTGACATCGCACATCACATGGGCGCCATGTTTTTCGCCTCCATCGAAAAGCGGCCGCCTCGGCCGGGATTCGATCTCACATCCCTGGGTAAAGCAGTCGAGCGCCCTAACCACGGCCCTACCACGACGGGGCGCGTGGCATAAAATGTGTGCGGAAATACTTCAAAGGGCTCTGCACACTGCGGAAGATGTCCATTGTACACAAGAATCGGGGGCACTGCATTGAATGCACGCTGAAGCGTCCATCTACTCTGATGGGCAGCAACGATCGGAGAAGAAGCAACAAGAGATATTCGTTCTGTATGCGCGTGAACGAGAGCAGTCGTCAACTACGCTCGAAAGGGTAAGGAAGGCAGGTGGAATCATTCTTGTCACGTCAAGCAGTTTGGACGTTCAGCACACAGCAACAAAGAATCTAGTTCGCTAGGACATCAAGTTCATGATCGCAAACCGGCACTGATTCCTGTTTCTGCTTCTTCCTCCCCGGCACGCCCTCTATTCCGTCAACACTGTTCCCCGGCAACTGTCGCTGCTTTTCGCTCTTCCTGCATAACTGTGGCGGCAGCAGGCCTCGATATCGGTGTCCAACGAAACAAACCGGGCCGCTACAACAACCACCACCACCGAGGGTCGAAACTAGCGCAGCAGCAGCGCGTTAATCGTGACCCGCTTCGAGGAGGAGGCGGCGAGAAAGAGATGGCGGAATCTTTTTTCTTTTTGTGCGTTCGTACAAGGGGGGCGCGTTTAACTCTTCCAGAACTGCGGTGCGCGGCGCCTATAGACGATACGGCCTAGCGCGAAGCGCTGAAGTAGGTGCAGAGGCAACAACAGAGGGGTGGAATCTCCGCCGCCAGACAGGACAAACAGGCTCTCTCTGCTCCGTAGTTACCGGACGAAGAGCAGAGAGGATGAGAAGGAAGAGGAGCAGGAGGAGGAGAGGATTGGTGCAGTGCAGAGCAGGAACGAACCACCACCACCACCGCCGCACCGCACTGCTTGTGCACGGAGAGAAGACAGGCGAAGGTACGAAAAAAGAAAAAAAAAAAAACGGCAGCGAAGATCGGACGAAATTGGAACAGGAAACGACGCCTTTCCACCGGCAGCAGCCGTTTTCTGTCCCTGTTTCTTGCTCCTTTTTCTTTCGCTTCGTCCCGATCACCATTTCTTCGCTAGTGTATTTCCTTCCTGGCTGGGGCTCTGCCTGCATCCGTCGTCTCGCTTTTCATTGCCCGAGCTGCCCCTCGGTGTCCGTGTAGGAAGGAACGGCAGTCTGGGGTATGCATGGCAGTGGGAGGAGGGATAGTAACGACCATTCCTGCTTGTCACGTTTTTCATTCTTTCTTTCTTTTTCTCATTATTTTGGCGGATCTGTGCTGCAGTACATAGCATCGTGCAACCAGGTGCGGCCCGTATACAAATCGACGTCGCCGCTGCGTTAGGCTCGCCGAGCCCTAAAAATACGCCTCGCGTAATAGACGGCCGTGCGAACGCATGCCAGTGTCGTTACCCGTCTGTCCCGCGCTCGGCCACGGCGCCACGCATGAGATGGCGGCGCCGCCGACGTGCACACGTGTTCCTGTCATGGTTTGGTATCGCCCCCGGCGCCTGGCTACACTCACGACTCGTGGTATTCGCCTTCTGTCTTCTCCGCAGCTGTCTCATTCGCAGTGGCACGCCGCTGCCTGTTGTGTATACCAACACGCTGATGGACGTATGGTGAATGCCTCACCACAGCGTTGTGGAATGTTGCACTGAGTCCAGAATGAGACACACTAATAATTATTTAGATTATAACTGAGGCGGTCAGTCAAGTAAATTTGTTGCTGGTCGGCCTCATAAGGCATTCGCACACTGTTTTACAACATGATACAAGTTATTAAAAATGTAGCTGGCGACAATTGCCCGCAGTCGGCAGTGTGCTCGCCGTTAACTATACACAAAAATAACCGAAATCAACACTTCAGTGTTTCATCATGTATTAAAAAGTTTAGAGGCAACAAAATATTGCTCTTGCGGTTTAATCTTGCGATTAGTATCTGGTTAGTCAAGAAGAAGAGTTTTAACGCCTGAGTACTTGTTTATCACAGGCGAAAAATGGACGGTAATAGTGGGTGTAGGTGGAGCTTCATTTCAGGCTTGAGATGTAATAACACAGATAGAGTCAGCATTATTTTTCCGCTACTAGAAAATTACAGAGCGAAATGGAAGCATTGAGTGGTTTCAAGAGGACATAGCACCTTCCGATCGTAGTTGTCTCGTTACGCGACTGAACGCTGGTTCTGTTCACGATTTCTAGTTCGAATAAAACACTTTACAAGATGACTCATTCATGCCCATTGACGCCACTGTTAACTGAAAGTAGCGAGTACCGTCTTACCGCCACTGGTGTCATATTTTGTTACTCAATTCAACCACTAACTGCTCGCGCAGCGCACGAAATGTTTTTAATTACGTCAGGTAAAACTATGTGAAGAGCTCACAGTTCAAGCGAATGTTATTGCTACTGTCTCTTTAAACGTCTACCAAGCAGCGTGGGCAAAACGTGGGGCTTCGCGCAAATGCATTGCTGTCTGGCACGCTTTGAATTCCTGCACCAGTGCACCTGGGGCGTTGCCTTCCGGATATCGGAGTTTTGCCCTCGGCTAGTCAAAAGCACTCGCTTTCTTTTAAAGGCTCTCGTATTAGCGTGGCTGCGTCACGTCACGCCAGTGTACGCTTACTCCACCGTGACCTGAGACATTTTTCGGTTGCAAGTCGGTTTAAGTCAGTACGGAAGACGACGAGGGGTATGGGAGGGAATGCAGTGTAGGCAGCTCGCTCTCGAAAAACGTTTTACTTTCGTCCGCAGTCGCTCGGAAAAGCTACGCGTGACGACGACGCCGTGTTCCGCCACCTGTTTTTCCTCGTGGGGTGCGGAGTTCTAATATTTTTGTCGTTCTCTTTTGTTCAATTGGCTCCAAAGCGAGCGTGCCCAGTGGTGAGCGCGGCTTATGAAATTTCTCTTGGATCTGCGCTCCTTGGCTTCACGTGGCTGATTTTTCTTTATTTTGCGTTATCCCGGAAGTGTTTTGCAGTCGGCGTGCGCCAGTTACGTCGACAAAGCGGGGGCATTTTTTCTTTCTTTTCAGTTTTGTCGCTTCTGAGCGTTTCTTCAAGGACGCTTTCGAGAAATTTCCTTTTCGGGGGAAAATTCGAGTTTCGCCCTTTTCAAGCTCTCTTTGGTATAAACAAGTTCCAGAGTGCCTGTTAGGGGTCTGAAATACCCAACATAGTCCGTTGCGCCTCTTCAAGTTTACCTTATTGTCTTTCAGCAAACTTCAAACGATATTGATAAAGACTTTTCTCTACGTTGAACGGTTTTGATAAAAAAGCTGATGCTTGGATAAGCGTTGGTTGACTCGTAAAAGTAGTTATAATTAACGTAACCATTACATAGACCGTCGCTATCACGTTATTTCTGAAAACGGAGTAGTAAATTCTTTCCATGTAACGTACTGCTCGAAGCAGTTCCCCTACTTAATTAAAGCTAATCAGTCTTGACTTTTTCGAATCATTAATAATTTGTTGGTGTCGCTTGATGGCGAGCAGAACACGCAGAAAAGTTTGGCATATCCTAACCAGTATTTCACTTTCTATGACTGATCTTTGACCGCGCCCTCAACCCATAATTATGCATTTTGCTTGCGTATATCCTGGGCAACGGGCTTCAAAAATTTCACCAGACTTCGAAACGTGGATTGGCTTGGTAAAAAGGATTAAGCGGTGTTCTATTGTATGGCCTTCACTTCTCGAGTTGTCTCTTCCTACTACAACTTTGTAATGTGTTCTCAAACTAAAGTGCAAAGTAACAAAATGTTCACACTACTAACATGCGCATTTAGCGTCAAACAAAACATAAAATTCCATGAGCCACTACTGCACTTTTCACGAAGACTTGGAAAAAGAAAGGTCATCTGAGGTCATCTACAGGTGAGTGAGTTGCAGTGAGATTACGTTTCGTGATGAATAAGGTGACAGTGCCTTAAAATTCGATTGCGCATCACATCGTCACAGCTTGCTGCTATTAACTCAAAAGATAGTCGCGCTTCTCATGTGAACCAGCTAGCGTAATTCTTGCGCACAATATCGGTACCATCCCCCTACCCCCTCTCGTCTTCCACTCAAAATTAAAAAAGAAAATAGTCCAGAAAGGGTACAAACGATTAATTATAAACGTCATAATTAGGTATTGCGTAACAGCATGGCATTGCATGCGTGAACAATCCACATTCGAACCTGTCGGATAGTGAAACATCTCGCTGGAACACAGGACGGCGCCAAGACATTACAATCAGTATATGAAGCACTGCCACAACGCAGAGCACGTTTTCTTTTTGTTTTGCCACGTGAGTGCAAAGAATGAGTTATTTCTGGTACAATAACCCAGTTGCAGAAAGGCACAAAAGAGAGCGCCGTGTTATTATACTGCCTCTGCTCAGTGCAGAGTTCTGTTATACGGCCGACCACCAGGGGCCACAGTGCTCGCAACGCCAACAGGCCCGTGGAGAACGTCAGCCTCGTCGACGTAGGGCCGCCTCTTGGCTGAGCAAGAACTATTTTGGTGGCGTCGTACAAAGGGGGTGGTGGATGTCTGGGATTTGGGGAAGAGGGCGGGCGCGGAGGTGTAGGTCGCCTTTTGCGGCGTGAGACGCCGACTGGTACCGAAGACAATCGCTGAAAACACGAGCAAATGCTCCTCCTTGCCTTCCCGTGCTACATACAACAAGCAGTCATCGCGCGGTGCGGCTGTGCAGTCAATAACAAAACTGAACGTACTACACTCTCGTATTCTGCTTTCGTCGACAGGGCCCACTGCGGGGCTGCTAAGAGGGCGCAGAGTTGCTCTGACCTCTTGTACTTCGCAAGTTGAAAGAAGAAAGAGGGAAAATAAAAAAGTAATAGGCTTTTCTTTCGAACACCCATTCCCACGCCTAACTGGATTTGCGTAGCTTCCTTTTAGAGACGTGAGTGCATACGAAGCACTATTTCGCAGCGACCAGGACGATGCCGGCGTTTCTGGTTGTGGCCGTGACCGTGCCATTCCCCATTTCAATTATAATCCCGCTTCGCTTTTTTCCATAATCCTTCTCTCTTCTTTCGTTCAAAGCTCACGCTCTCCTTCAGAGAAAGAAAGTTGCGACAACCCACTTATTGTCGCCAGACGAGGTTCGGGGTCAATCCGTTAATAGCCGGTACATGCTATACGCAGGCGCGGGAGGGGCGAAGTTGCCGCCGAGGCAGCGTCGCTCCATTCTCAGACCATTCTCACACGCGCGCGGGTGCGCGGCGAAGAAGAAAGCCATTGAAATTGCTCATGCAGTGGGTCGACTGTAAATGAGAACGTCCCGCTGCGTGTTGTCACCGATTTGCTTCTGCGCGGGCTCGTCGCCCCGAAAGAAAACCTTGTACTTGTGTGCGTTCGAGACGTCCAGTCCCTTCTCCGCTCGTCCCGAGGCTCTTCCACACCTTCTTCTTCGCTGAGAACTCGTGCGCGTCGAGATCGCGCGCCTTCGCTTCTTTGGTCGGCCGCTTCAGTTATGGATGCGCGCTCGGCTTGCAGTTCGCCCACTTTATTTCTCCATGAACTTCGTCGGCCGTTTGCCTTCGGTGAGGGTTCGTTGTCCCCTGCCAACTCCAGCGACATTGGCTTTGGTTCAGAGGCGCCTGACACCCCCCTTTCCCCTTTCTCGGTTCCCTCTTCGGTGTTTACTTGTTTTATGTATACAACGGTATATTCGCCGAGAGCGCGCGAGCAAGAAGTAGGTGCAGGTTTCGGCAGTTGGCGTGGGCCGTATAACGTTCACTTAAGTAGTTCTGTTTATGCAGGTGTGCACGGAGGAATACATGAATGGGTAAACAAGGAAAACCTAACTAGTCGGCGCTGTAGCCTTCCGTACGTGTCTCGCTTCAAACTTACATACCCAGAAATTTTTGATCTTCTTTTCTCTGGGAGAGAGATTGATCCGAATTTTGCACGCTTTGTATAACTTCACTCTAATTGTCCGGAAATCTTCTCTCGACAGACTTCTAATTTTTTGCTATCGGTTTTCTATGGGAGACTGCCTTGTTTGGTGTGAGCGCAGGACAAACTTCAGAAGCAAACTATTGCTTCGTTGCGGAAGCTTAAGTCACTTGTATCAATATTTTTTAAATAAGTATCTTGCAATATTCCACAGCTGGCTTACTGAAGTTAATTTTAAAAATTTCCTATGACAGCTTAAACTACCCACTACGAATGCAGAAAATATTTCGAAAGCAAATTTTTGCCACACACGGGCAGCTTGGGTAATTTAAATCAACTTGTGCAAAGCAGTATCATATATTATCCCACAGTTGTCTGACAATTAAAAGGTGCCCCGAAATCATGGATCTGAGCACGGTAGACAGGACGTGCAGGTGCGGCCTTGTCCCTTAGCGCCAACTAGCGATTTTGCTTGACTACTTTTGTAAACTGATTGGAAAGAGAATATGTCTAATATTCTCTGCTGTAGATTATTAAAAAAATGGTGCATTCAGCAGTAGTATACTGTCACCTCCGACCTTGTATCAAATTTCGACTAAATGACCCCCTTCAAAATGCTAAATCAAAAACGGCGCCGAGACTGGTTCCGGGCAACAGTGTAGCATCTTAAGTGGTGCCCAAATAAAGACCACGAAATAATTCACAGATCTTACAAGTGAGTTTCGCTTAACACAATTTGAATTGTGAGTGCCAAGAACGAGAACACACGACTGACCCTTTAAAAAGCTCCAACGTCCGCGCTGCGATGTTCCCAAGAAAAAGGGTGAGGTCACTGAGGTATGAAATATTCGAACCATTGACTAGAAAAAGAAAAAGAACATTTACTGTTCTTACTTTGTCAGTATTAAGCTGCGTTAAAAATTACAAAGGTTCAGCGCTGCTGAACCAAATATTGAGCGAAAACATTAGCTGCGGGTGACCGAGCGTTCTTCTTCTCTTTTTCTTCTTCCTCAGCCCACATATAAAGCCCTGCTTTAACAAATGGGCCTTAGTGGCCTATAGAGGTAACGTGAATGCCAGGATCCTAGCAGGCTGATTCTGACATAACCATCCCATGTGGAACGAGAGACCCAAGTTGGCAGCTCCTGCCAGCACACACCCCAGTGTCACGTGGGGTGTGACGTCACAGCGCCACGTGCGTAAGACGTGGCTACCGGCCGCGCTATGCTTAAGGCTCGAAACCTAGAGGAGTATTAACGCAAGTGCCAGCAGATTAACGCAAGTGCCAGCAGATTAGGTTTTATGTTCTCACGGTATGTCGTGTTCGTCGCACACAAAAAGTAATCTTGCAGTTTCTTTTCCTGCTTCTGAAGTAGCATGCGCGTTTTCTAAGTGAAAATGAAATAAGAAAATCAGCTAGAAAAATGTAGGTCTGCACATGTGCCGGATCTAATTATTATTCGCCGGTAAGTAGCGAGCGGTCATAAATTCTTTGCGCAAGCCCCCTTATTTGAGGCACCGCCCGGGCGTTGCTCGGTTTCGAATTGTGCTCGGCGCAATATACTCCACGCAAAGTGAAGGTGCCTACCGTGCCTTGAGTGGCGCCGCCCTTGCTTTGCTTAGCACGACGGCTCTAATCCATGCGTAAACGCATGTGCGGCCACAAGGCGTCCGGTACGTACCACCGGCTGCGTGGGAAACTTGGCAAACCGGCTAACGAACCGTAGTGTACGCATATATGTATGATACGTGATCTTTATGTCAAGTACTCGGCCGTGTTTCAAAACGGCGGTGTCGCGAGGACGGCTGTGCTACCCCGCCCTTACGAGTAGCGAGTGAGGGAAATAAGAATTTTTCCGCGAACTACTTCATTTTTTTTTATTATTTTTTTTTACAACGAAAGGTACGTTTATTCATTCACGCTGTCGATGTAAAGTGTGCTTGTTCAATATGTATGAGCGATACCGGGAGACGGATGTCGTCCATTTTTGTTCGAGCGTTTTGCGCTTTAAGATAAAGGGCTACAGTGTCAAAATAGATGCCATTGAGTCCGCATACCACTGACCTTGCGAGAGCAGAATACTCATTCATCTCTTTTTTTTTTCTCTCTCTGTATGCCAAGGAGTGCAAATTCGATCTGCACTAGAAATGGACTAAAACAAAAGGGGAGGGTTTACAGCCGCGAATATGGCAGTACATTGGAATTGAAATGAAAGTTGAATTGAATTAATAACCGCACTGTTGGAGATAACAAATGCATTGCGGTGTACTTCTGACATGTTTACTGTGAATATCATGAGCGGCTTCTTTTTTGAGCTCTTTGGGTTTCGCGGATCAGTCTAAAATTTTAGTTTCTAGATACTTCGGAAGCAAAGATGGCGGGCCTTTATCGCTCCCCGATTCGCCGTACGTGCGTAAGTATTCGGCAGTTGCATGCAAAGGAAAGAATGCGATGAGCAAAGATACTGTGGTATTTGCTTTCCCTGAGAGACTACTTTTATCTTACAGCAGTTGTAAACGCTGTTAAATTCCGGAGCTTGAAGTAGAACGCAAGCATCGTTCAGTGTTCTGACGGCGAATACAACATTTAACTCCGTAATGCATTTAAAAATTGCGCTGGCTCTTCTAATCATCACTGGCTTCGAATAGTTTTATGGGAGGACAGTGACAATACGTGGAGATCTCAAGAAAGGAAACTAGCGCACAGAAACACATGGGGCTGGTTAGAAAGAATAGATCATACGTGATACTTATAGCGCATTCAATCCAAGTCAAGAAAGCATCAACAGGAGATTGCTTCCGTATTTCTCTTTTCTTTTATATTCAATAAGGACAGCTTCCTTTCCTTATAACGGTCTCTATTTCACGAGAATGTAACTTACCACATTCTCCTTCAGATAGTTCGAGGATTCACTTTTTCGCGAGTTGTCCCCATAGCAAACAAAAAAAAAGAAAAACAAAAGAGTAACAATAATAATAGAACAAGAAAATGGCTAAACAGGGCCATTGCAAATATTGTCTTTATCAGTAGCTCTGCTTTCTTTGTGCAAAAGCAAGTATAAGTCGTCAAAAAAATTATGGGAGCACTTAAGTTCTGCCCCAAAGGATACACTGTAAGCAAAATACACAAATGTTTTGGCAGCTGACCTGCCAGAAATTTTCGTCTCTGCTATGAATTCTGTTTTTAAATTTTTTTATGATTTTAGTTCTTTTTTTTTTCTGTTTACAAGTAACGGAAAATTTCCCTAAATTGCCATCAATTATTTTTATACAAAGTTTTCCGTTTTTTACTTTTCCGTCATTTCACTTTTTTTTTTTTTTTTTTGTTGCAGTTGACAGGATGGTGTCTTAATCTTACATGTTTTTCTGCCTGTGAAAATCCATTTAGCTCCATTCTCTCTCGATGAGAAGCATGTTTAAGGCAATAGCCATACTAACACCATTACACTAAAATCTGCCTGTCAGCGCTGGAAATACGTGATGGCACCTCTGTGAAAATCCATTTAGCTCCATTCTCTCTCGATGAGAAGCATGTTTAAGGCAATAGCCATACTAACACCATTACACTAAAATCTGCCTGTCAGCGCTGGAAATACGTGATGGCACCTACATATAAGCCCCGCCGGGGTGGTGCAGTGGTAAGACGCCCGACTACTGTGCCGGAGTTCCCGGGATCGAATCCCGGCCTCGGCGGCTGCGTTTCGATGGAGGCGAAACGAAGTGGCGTCCGTGTGCTGTGCGATGTCAGCGCACGTTAAAGATCCCCAGGTGGTCGAAATTACTCCGTAGCCCTCCACTACGGCCCCCCTTTCTCTCTATCCACTTTCACTCCCACCTTCCTCCCTTCCCTTACGGCGCGGTTCAGGTGTCCACAGAGCAAGTGTGACAGATACTGCGCCTTTCCCTTCCTATGAACCAACCAACCAACCAACCTACATATATAGTTGGCTTGCAAGAGCCGTTGTCTAACCACCGAACGTAAAGTGGAACGAGGCATGCATAACAGATACTACTGTAGCAAGGAGCCACTCTCCCTTGTTTTGTTTTGGCCCACTATAAGCTTCTAATTACCGATAACGGACCTTAGTATGGCGCCACTATAGTTATCTCTTTTTGTATTAAAATTGTTTTGCAGCCGTTCTTCGGACATCGCCTTCTTGTTTTTCATGCCATGTCGCTCTCAATTTAGCAGGCACTTACTGTTTAAGTGAGAATCAGTTTGCGATAGCAAATTCTACAGAATGCACCTCCGAATCAGGGTTTCGGTTGGAAAACTGAAAATTGCTGTGTTTTTTTTTTTTTTCATGAACTTATTTTGGCCAGTGGCGTATAAGCGATATTGTCATTACATGAACAGAAGTTTTCATTAAAAATGCCTGTAATCTCAGACACAAATATTACAGTCTATGACGCGATAGCGTCGGCTACTATAACCCACAAACAAAACCCCCTTTAATCAAGCCGTATGAACGAGCAAGCCTGATTATGATATCGGCCTTCCATATGAAGGCAGAGGCCCGAATTGGCAGCTCCTGCAAAACGTAACACTAGGTGACTCTGCATACAGTCCGTGCTCGCCTATGTCAGCTACCAGCAACTAGCCAGCGCCAGCGCCATGCTCGCGATATTTCGCTCAACGCTTTTCTTCTCTGGTGGGCGGGAACGGTCCCGCGTTAAAACGCGTTTTCTTAAACAAGAACCTAACGCGATGCTCAATGGGTGTTCGGTTGCCGGGAGGAGCAGATTCGATCCCGGCCACGGAGGCCACGTTATTGTATAGACGCGTAAATGAAAGGCGTCCGTGTTCTGATCGCTGTCAGTGCACGTTAAACAACCCCAGGTGGTTGAAGGTTATGTGCAAACCCCTCACTACGGTATACTTCGCAGAAATGGACGTTAAACCCTTATAGATCATTTTAGAGCAAGCTGTTTAGCTTCAATATCGGCATGGCTAGACCTCAAATAGGACCGAGACTTTGTGAAACGTTATCTTTAACGCCGTGACTCAATGCATAGTTTGCGTCTCGAGACTTGTCGCAGAAAACTGCATGGTACTAAAGATTTCTAAAGCGAGTATTAACATACAGCTGCCCGTAGTCCGTGCGCGTACAGGTGCCTGTGCTCTTGCATTCTTGCTCTGGACATGTGCAGGTACCGTGTACAATTTTACGTGCTGAAGAAAAGTTAGTTGGTAGTTGAGGCCACTTTACCAGTCTTATTATTCAGCAAGGAAGCGGTAAATATATTACTTAAAAGCCTTACCTGTGCAGCAAGTACCTCATCCGAACATCGGTCATTAGAAATGGTAGCGTATTTTCGATTTTCCAAAATTTTCTGTGGAGCAGAAAAATACAAAACAGAAAATGGAGTTTGTAGAACTGCTTGTGAATGTAACACGAAGTGTTTGTGGGAAGAGCATAATGTCTGCGTTTGACCTGGAGATTCTCGAGAAGTGCTGTTGGTGCGATCTTCAAACTAACGCATGTAAGAATAGCTTTCTATCGCTACGAAATTTCAGTTATTTCCACTAACTAAATTTGGCTTCTAAAGTATGGCATTAGGGCACTAATATTTTGATACAATCGAAGATGATGTAAATATCTAGTTTTGTTACTCAGAACAAGCTAAGATGTATAGTTAAAAGATTCGAAAAATAAATAACTCCTTGCACCGTCCTCTTTCTCAAAGTTCGTGCCGCTTCTCATTCCTTATGCAACAGATCACACCGTTGCGCGCTGCCAGCGACATCAGCCCCTCACCTACTCTTACGCGATCGACGTGGACTTAGTCTTCCAACTGCACGCTTCATTGCTCTTTCAATACTCACACACGCTGCGCAAGGTTTGTTCTCCAGTCATTGTGAGCGCGGAGGCGTGGAGATATAACAAGCGGGCGAGCCCGATGTACTTACGACATTGTGTTTTCCTTCCCTCTCGGGCGTCGCCGAAAATTGAACCACCACCAGCACTGCCACCACTGACACCAGCGCAATTGCCACCTATTCGTCTAAACGCCTCGAGGATCGTTCCACCTCTTTGGTCGAGGTCCTATGTGCAAACACCGCCTATGTGTCGGCCTGTGGCGAGGTGTGCTCCAAGGCGCTAGTCTGGCGACGACTGTACCTGGCCCGATCGGGACGCCGCGGGTAATCCTGCGTTTCTGGTTCCAAACAGCACAAAAGAAAGAAAAAAGACACGCGCGATGACGTCCCTCTCGTCGTTTGCTGCGCACGACCCCACCCCTTGCGCAATCCTCCGTCGACTTTCGGTTCTTCACTCCTATTCCAGGAGCCACAACATCCGCGAGAACCTCGGCGGAAAGCGATCGGGCGAAGAACGGAATCCTAGCGCGGTCCTTTCTTCCGACGGGGATGGTAACCGCAGAACCTGATGACCGTACACTCGGTTCAGGATGGATGAACTAAAGTGGTGGGCCCGTGTCCCGTCCTCGCGCACCTTGTACAAGACCACATCCGGATGCCGTGGAGATGACAAGCTTTCGACTAGCCGTTTCTTCCGTCAACACTGGGACAAGAGCAACTCTACTAGGGAGTTTCCGATGGCTGGCAGATCCTCTGCTTTTTTTCTGTAGCGGAGGGAAATCCTTCAAACAACAAAAAAAGAGACTGAAAGATCTCTCCACGGGCACTGAGTTGTGGACCCTTGGCCTGGCTTGCAGGGAACGTGAGGCCAACAAGGGCAGACGCTGCAGGTACAGACGGATGCTGCGGCTGCAAAGACAGTCGCTATCTGTTCTTCCCCTGGGAGAGATCCCGCGGGCTACTGCCGCCTTCGTTCTCGGCTGCGCGCGATTTGGGCATACTCCGTTAGCCGATTTCAATCGGCTTCTCTCCTTTGGCGCGCGCGAGCTCGCGAGCGTTATTTTTTGCTCTTCCCAGCGCAGCCTCCCGCCTCATCGCCAGCACTGGTGGTGCTGGCGCAGACGGGTGAGGGGAAACCAGGCCACTGGACCTGGCCGAGGAGGGCCACGCTCTGCACGAGGAGACGCGGCGGAGGAGAGTCCTGCATCTCGTGCTCCTTGCAAGGAAGCCAGCCCTCTGCTCCTATGACTCCCTCGCCTCCAGCGCTCGCTCTCTTTTAGTTTATGCCAAGACGTGTGCGTGCATGTGTGCGTGTGTTCACGGTACGTAGCCTGGGATCGCCGCTCTTCTTCTTGTATAGAAGTCGTAGGAGCGAGAGGAGGAAAAGGGGAGTGGGCCAACGCTCTTCACTGGTATTATGTGCCGGGGCTTGCGGTACGTGCAGTGCCTCACAGCTTACGGTGCATGTGACCACCTCCAGTGATACTATCCTCAGAGGGCGCACGATCTGTCTGTCTGTCTATGTAAGCGTTTGTTCGTTACGGTGCATGTGACCACCTCCAGTGATACTATCCTCAGAGGGCGCACGATCTGTCTGTCTGTCTATGTAAGCGTTTGTTCGTCCTGATTCTTCTTTTCTTTTTTTTTTTGCCACCTTGTTGTGCGGCGGGAGAGAGTGCACATGTGTGACTCAGGACCGTCACCTCTTATTCTGGAAGCTTCGCCATTGGCCGGCTCTGCCAGGACTGTTTCACAAAAGACTGGGCAGGCTTAAAGAACAATGGGTGGCGAGGAGGAAAATGGAAAGTAATGGAGCTAAAAAAACAGCATTTTGTATTCGTGGTCGGCAGCCATTGTCGTGGTTACCAGAAATAAGAAAATGAAGAGAAGAGAAATGTGCCGATTTTGGCTCCTTGACGCGTGCAGAACGAGACTGGGGCAACCAGCAGTTGTAGGCCCCTAACTCTGGAAGCATCTGATAAGCTCTGTTCCCAGTACTTGCTGCTTGGAAAACACCTCCCGGACCTTTCAGGGCCTTTCACTGTGACGCACGGTTGTATATTAGGTCAAGAGCTCTAAATAAAACTCCGCGAGGAATGACGACAGAAGAATTAGACAGATTGAGCATGCTACCTTGTAGACCTACCTTCCTTACCTCCCTCAGAACCTCTCGTGCTGACTCTCTTTTCTCAGACTTAACACGTGATCACTTCGACTGCAAGGTGGCTTGTAATTAATGATCATTTGAAGTGTATTCTTCCAAAATGTCTAAAACCAATGCAAAGCTCAGTGGGGCAGTGAATAATCATATTTTTTTTTATTGGCATGTTCCATCGCTTCTGTTCGCGAGTATGTTTGGCCACTGGTAAATTGCATATAGATATACTTCTCAACACTGAAAGAAGTATCTAATGAATTACGCCACCGTTTCAGCTATTTGCTGCCGGAGTTTGGGTTAGAGATAAGTTGCTTCAGCGTATAGCTTGTATTGTTTTGACTAGGAGGTCCAATGCATAGGCAGACGCAAATTTTTGCCACGAAACCAGAGGGATTTTCACCCTTCCTTTAGATATTATAAGCGCGTATTTGCAAATCTCTTGAGGGTCATTGCCAAGCGTTCAACAACACAGCGCGAACGGCACGGTGCAGAAAACAAGCCAAGACGGACAGCGTGCCAGCTTTCGCTTTCCGATATCCTCACAACAGCGCCTCATCCGACCGACGGGTTATTTACTTACACGAGCTGGCTGGGCATTACTTACTTAGCTCGGCAGTGAAAACAACGTTCGGGCTACTCAACGCGGCATTCCTTGCACATCCGCGTCTACGCGCGTCCCGCATCCGCCTCCGTATATACCATCTTCGCCGCCACCGCAGTTACGCACACGGATTTCTCACGGAGTCGTTTCATCCTTTCTCGGCTCGCCTGTATTCACCAGCGGCTGTGTCTGTTGACTTCAGAATGGCTGCGGGTTTTGGCTCGAGAGAGGACTTGGGTGGAGAGAAGAGGTCAAACGGACATCGTCTTCGCCGCGTTCGAGGGTTTAAAGTAACAACGATTTCTCCGCTTCGACACGCGGCTGCGTTCTCTGCCTCTCTCTCTTTCTCTGTCTCACCCGCCGCTGAGCGCGCCCGCGCATCTCCAACATCTGTCTCGGAAAACACGCCCGGCTTCGTTGCTCGGTTGAGCGGCCTCGCCGCAGTCGTTTCGATAGTGGCGGGCACGAAATGGAATCTCGGATAGCGCGTGTTTTGCTTTTACTGCTTCCATCCTCGCCAGAAATCGCCTACTCCTTCTTCCTGCCTGGCAAATAAAAGGAACTCTACGTTTGCTGCGGCAGCCTTTCTCGCCGAAGGGCGGTGTATCTAGGAACCCGGTTTTAGTACCGTTGCGTTCAGGTAGTGCGGAATCATACACCAAATCAGTACCGCCCCGATGTAGTACGTCGTATAAAGCTGCGAAAAAGAAAAAGAAACATTCGATTGTTTGTGAGAGTTTCCGAGTGCTTTAAAACAACACTGCATGAGTGCAGGCTAAATATACGCCTGATCGGATGACTGCTGGCTGCAGATAAAATGAGTGCGGTATATTAACCCTATGTACATCATGATTTGGTATACGACAGGATGGGATTCGTGACGACACAAAATAAAATCAGGAAGGATTCAGGGGAAGCCCCAGTCCGCTACCAATCTATCGACAAGAGGACTTTTTGTAGAAGTGCTGTTGCCGAAACATGGCTAGCGGTAGCAGGTGCGGGTCGTGGTTTCCGTTCAGTCTGCTTTGGGCTGTTGTGTTCGGAGTCGTTTCTATTTTGCTCTCACCCAACGGTCGAGTGCACTGACTCGAAACTGACCGCACCTGCACGACAATCGTATAGGCCGAAAATTTGACGCGTGGCATTACTTGCACCGTGATGCCATCTACGTATATATCGTAACGGGGAAGGGAATAACCCCGTTGGCTTAATGAAGGTGATCGAAGTGGAATTCAGCGAAATTAAAAAAAGCATCAATAAAATCAACGTCTCTCCCCTCTCCCGGCCCTGCCAAATGGACTCCATACATTTTTTTTTCTTTCGTACGTCGGCGACAGCACCTCTTACTCTTGCCCAGAAACGAAGATCACGACAGCAAACCAGGAAATGTCGCATGCGTCTTGTTTTCTTTGTTCAAGCGACCGGAAGCGCTAATAAACTAGACCAAATAACGGGCACATGGGGGATTGCGCCATACTGCACATATAGGCGCAATCGCGCATATTGTTGGAAGCTTGGGGCCACGTGGATATTAAGCACCTGAGAACACATCCGCGCAGTTCCTGCATTCCATTCTTCTCGGCCAAGCTGATAAGTGGCTTCCCTACTTTCCTTGGTCGCTTTTGCTATCTCAAGCATTCGTTTCTTTCGCCGCAAAGCGTCGCATTCCAAGCGACTGAATATTTGAGGCAAGTCGTTAACTTGAGGGGACGTCGCCCCCCCCCCCCCCCCCCCTTTTTTATTTTCTTTTTTTTTTTTTTTTTTACGTTTTAAAAAGTTCACTTTAAGATGGGCATGCATATTTTGCCACACCGCGAAACCCTGTGATTGCGCTCATGAACGCCTTTTATGGTGTTTTGTTTGAGTTTGCCGATTAACACACTGAAAGCTGTTAGGCCTGGAACAAGACATTCACACGATAAGAGACTTCCTTGTTCTCTGCGCGCGGTCGCAGAACGTCACAAAAAATGCGAGGTGGTACTTCCTTTCTCCCTTTCGTTGCGTCCTCCCCTGGTCCAAGCTGCAGGCACGCATTCCGCGCGACCAAGAAATGAATACGCTCCAGGGCGCACGTTACAGATCGTTCTTCCCGGGTACGATGTCGTGAGAGATGCTTATCGGTGCACCAGTTTCGTGCAGGCTACTTTTTCTCTTTCTCTTCCCCTCCTCCATACCCTGCCCCCGTCGCGTGAGTATATAGCAAGATACTTCGCGCTTCGATTTTTCGCACTCGTGTATAGCTGCAGTATCCTCTGGCACCGGAACTCAAGTGCGCGCAGAACGAGAAGTCGCGAAGGGACAGTCTTCCACGTCCTAAGTAAACAATGCAAGCGTAAGCAGTCAAAGAAGCACTGAAAACGTTGCCTCCATGCATCACATACACGCATGCATGGCTACCTTCGGCACTCCCTGCAGCGGCAAGGGAAGGGAAGCAGGTGGGAGTAAGAAAAGAGAGAAACAGGCCCGTTTGTTGCGAGACCACCCCCCGATTCTGTATTCAGAGCGACGACGGCGTCCCGGTTCCTGAAGCGCAGGCTTCAACACGAGCACACTGCCCCACGCCGCGAGCGTGTGGCGGTGAATGTTCTAAGAAAGGAGCGGCTGCCGTGCGCGTGCACTCTCAAGGCCTCTCCTTCGACCTCGTCCCTCCCAGTGCCGGCGCCAGCCAGCGTCGACGCCACCCCGCCACAGTGCAGTTATATAGTGTCTCACCATACACTATACAGGCGCCTCTTTGGCTACCCGCTGGACAGCGCAACGTTATTTCCCGCCCGCCGAGAGCGAGCACCTGGCTAGCTGCCGGCACGCAGTAAGTGAAAGGGTGAGGGGAGAGGACAAAAACTGGCCTAATGAGCCCGCATATTAGTCGGTCGGCGGACGTGCCCTGGAAAGCGAGGAAAGGTGCCACAGCGCAGAAAACGAGAATAACCCACCTAATTGCTCCAAAACACCAACTGGTGCCGGAGTTGAGAAACCTCCATTTGGCAGCGCTGTAAGTGGACAGTGTCCATAGTAAGGTCCACGGCGGGTTTTCTCGTCGTTCTTTTCTTTTCGTTTTCTTTCGGCCATAGCCTGCCACCTTTTTAAGCACGTCTTTAAAGCACGCCGTCGTCGGGAAGAATCTTTAACTGTGCGTATAATGCTTAAGTGCAGTGCAGTGAACAATAGTCCGTGGTTCACTCACTCAGCTGATGTATACGTGTAGAGAATTGCATCCTTACGTGTTTTACTCCACCACCCCGGCTGGCATTTCCCCGGAACTTCGGCTATCGTTTGATGCCTCCATTACAGTGCTCTCACCCTTATACATTCCCTTTAGGTGCCTTGCCATCAATATGGCGTGCATGAACAAAGAAGCCATTGTAGGGAGATCATCCGCACACAGGGGTGCTTTCTGGGCTCTCTGAAGAGTAGGCCTTTCTCCGGACTCCCGGGTTGTACGTACTATACTGCACAGTGCACGCATTTGCAGTGTGTCCGTTAACATCACCCATAGCATTAAAAGAATGCAAAAACAGAGGCGCGCGTGATAGTCAGTGTTCTAAGAACGATTCGAGAGAAACCCGTTCCTCGAGCTGCTCGAGGGGAGGAGGCTTGGAATCGCGTCGTACGGAGTGAGGGGAAAGCAATAGCAAAGACGAGGAAGCATGCATGTTGCTCGGCGGTCCTCGTTGGTCGTAATAACAACACCGGAGCTGATTAAATATGAAAGTTCTCGCGCGCTCTAGTTTCGTTTTATTTCCTTCGTTGTTAGTCTATCTATATACGGTAAGCCTAGGAGCGCATCACGCTATTTGGTACATAGCGCGGATTGATGAGATATTATCTTTCTGCGGGTCAGCGGAGTCTATGCGGCAACGCTGCTCGAGATTGCCTTTCACTCCGAGAGAGGGCGTAACGACATAATAGCGCTCGCAGCCACTGGCATTTCTAGAGGCCTGAAGGAACCGCGCGTATATAGCTTCCCAAATTAGCTCCGAGGAAAATATTACGAAGAAAAAGAAGGGAAAAGAAAGTACTTATTGTTTTTGTGCGGTCTTCCCGGCTTCTGAAAGTCGTATATGCGATAACAGCTGAAAGCATTTCTTGCGATCCGCGAAATAATTTTATAGCTTTCGGGACGAAACTGAGGTAGCAGCCGAAGAAAAAAATAATAAAATGGACACATTACGTCGTTGTGCTGTTGATTATTTTCATGCGTAGACGGTTTCTGCATAGTTAAGAATTCGTCCTTTAATGCAATCGAACACATAAAGGATATGATAACTCCCTACAGCGTTGTAGAGGTGTTGCACAAAGCACTCAAGCCCGTTACTTTATCTCGTGCTTTGGTATCAGCGGCCTGAAGCTGAGCAGGAACCTACTGAGGTGTATTTTTGCTCATTTTTTCATATACAGGCAAATGCCTTCTACGGTTAACCGCCATTTTGTGCGGCGAAATTCCTTGATTTTAATTTAACCAAGGTCGCCAGGTCGCGACTGAGAAAAATAACATAGGAAAAGGACACTGATCAACCAGGGCTTGGCCTAGGCCGCCTTTCATCGCGATATAGCACTCGACGATATTGTGAGGCGTGTAAGAAGAACCGGTTCTTGCCCGCCCAGTGCACCGCATAGTGGCGGGTATCCGTGCTTCTCAGCTATACCATGTCGCTACATTTATTCGTGCTGGGTCCTTGACGCCCCCGTACTTATCCAGCAAACAGTGAGGCCTGGCTGTCATGATCATGCGACGCCGTATAGTGCGCGCTGTCCTTCTGTAATCTGACTGCTGATTAAGATCTGCAACGAGTAAGTTTAGGCAGGAGAGTGACATGCGTCAGCTCTACCCGCGGCCTTAGAGTTTAGGCATCAAGGGTCTGCAAAACAAGCGTCTATACTTGGAACAGTCAAGAAAAATCTAGTACAGGCACTTTTCATGTTGCGTGATAGTCCCGTGGATGAGTGGGAACTTTTGGACTCTAATTCATTCATTCATTCATTCATTCATTCATTCATTCATTCATTCATTCATTCATTCATTCATTCATTCATTCATTCATCGACATCTGGAGGCTAAAACGATGTAAGTGGGGCTGCTAAGGGCGAGCAGACCAAGTGACGGGTAGTCGTCATTGTTGAGCCACGCGCCTGTGAGTCCGCCAGGAATACTAAAAATTGAAACGAACTGGCGGAGCTTAGCGGAGTATCCGCGCGCGATGGTCGCTTCACCACTGCGCGTCTTCTTTTGAGACACACTGATATTGAGCAAGAACAATGAAACAAACGCTGCATTCACGTGCACACATTCCACTCGAAGAGCGAAGAAAACTGCAATGCGCACAGGCACAAAACAGGCAGTGGAAGAAACAGTGCTCTGCATGAACCACAATTCTGTGGTATAATAAATGCGCTACAAAGATCTCGCTCGCGGAACAAAGCCGACTTAGCTCTATTGACGAGTCGAACGAAAGAGCGCATTTTGAGAGACAGTACAAATCGGGCTAAATGGCTGACAATTAACAAAGATTTCGGCCACCGAACAAGCCAATCGAAATGGGAACCAGTGTGTTCGGCACCGGCCTTGCTGAGGAGGGTACGCAGCCCGCCCGGATCATCCGCCATCTACCCACTCGTCTGACTCAAAATTACCGGCAAAAGCTCAGCTTATAAATGCTAGGCCATTCAAGATGCTACATTCACATTCAGCGGACAAATAAGAAATGGCAAGATTCATGGCGGTAACAAAAATGCTTCTGGAATGCGCTTTCCACACAGGCCTGAAATATGTCATTGTAACTCAAAACTACGAAACTCAGAACGATAGATAATTGAACACACTACAAAGCTTTTCAGCAAACAACAAACAGAATACGTTGTATTGGATTATGACTGCTCTTTGTTTATTGTGGCATACCTGCGTTTATTACCTCCATTTTACTGCGATATTGTTCGCTCTTTAGTTATCAATTATTGCCCTCTCATTTGTCAACACTGTTAGAGGGCACATTACACATACTGCATTGAGTTTCGTTTTGTGGTGTGTTTTAAAGTTACAATTAAGTTTCATTTTACCTCGTTTTCTTGCATCGTCACTGTGTTCAGTTTTTATAGGAAATGAGTTGTTACCGCCGCATTCGCAGGCAGGTCCTTTTTTTTTTTTTTCTTTTAATATGAACAGAGCAAGAAGCACCCTCCCCAGGTTCCGAGTACAAAAACTTAATTATCGCCCTTCAAGATATCTGACGAGACGTGTACCGCATAAGCGCAAGTGCAAAAAAAAAATGCAATTTGGAAATTAAATTAGCTATAAAACAGAACCACGGCATCGCCCGGCCTCTCTGTGCTGCACATCGCGACGCGCACTCGTGTTCTTCGCGGCTCGCTCAGTGTGCACAACGCCGACCCCTCGATCTTCATCGGTGTAAATATAGCCCTCTCACCGTCACGTGTTTCCCACGGTGGGTCGATGCCACGTGCCGACTCAACACGTGTCCTTTGGCGTGCCTCTAATACGGAGCTGGGGCACTTTGTGTCTTTTACCGATTTACTTTGTTCTGCCTTTTTTTTTCTCTCTCTCTCTGGTCGGCGGGAATGGAAAATGAACGTGATGACGCCGACGCTCTGACCCAAATAGGTACCATGGAGGCACCGATGGAAGCATGCAAGCGGGTATTCCCACATCACTAATCGCCCCTCTCCTTCGTTCTCTCTCAGCATCCTCTCCGGCCTTCCTCTGTTCGTTCAGATGAGGCGGGCCAAGCGCCGAAACTCATCGGATCCGGAAGACCAGGCCATCTAGTGCGCTCCAAAATGAAAACTGTCGCAAGCCCCGAGTGGGAAGACCGGCGATGGACACGTGTCCGAGGCTCTGCTCTGCCAGCGCGAAGCCTCTTATGCTTCCCGGTGTAAATGCGATGTGTTTTACAGTATCAGCTAAGCATGTCATGTTCGCGCCTCGAGTTTTGGGAATTATGAAGAGGGGAGGGTGAGGGGAGAGGTTGATGCGAGTATAGGTGGAGCTCGATGGTCTGCGAATGCTGTAGTCGGCTCACATCAGTTGCACGCACGTTTTCTGGGTATGAAGGAAAATAAAAAGGATGAAAGTGTGTGTGTGTGTGTGGGGGGGGGGGGGGGGGGGGGGGCTGCTCACCGTAGCAATCCTCTTGCCTTCATTTTTACCCTAACTTCAGAGTGCTGACGCAACCGTGCCGAGGTAGTGAAGTACAAGCAAAGCTGAGCGACACTTTATTTTTTCACCTGGCACAAGAAACACAAATGTGGCTACTGTGAAGGCAAAATGGCAGTCCTGAGAAGAAGCACGAGATTGAAGGGGACGGAGAGACTGACCTGCACATCATTAATGACAGGAAACAGTGGTCGAGCTTGCCTTTCATAGGGCAGGAAGAGTCGAACAGCAGAGTGATTATAACTGGGCGAACTGCGTGAACGAGCCAGTTGATGTACCAGGTTCAGGAGGAAATTCACTCAGTAGCCAAGACGGAGAGCGAACTTCGACTTCAACTTCTTTTTTTCTTCGTGCAAGACTGCTACGTCGATGAGTGTTTCAATGTAACCAAGGTTATAAGAGCCCCAGTGGAAAATTTTTGAGGGCCTGTTTCGCTTCCCTTTCCCAGTATGAATAAGCGTAACATTTTGCTGTTAAGAAACAAGCCTGGATTCTCCTCTTCATTTGTTGCGATTGCAGGCCTTTTAAATTTATATCATCGCAAGGGTACTACTCAAGGCTGCATAAGGATTGCGCTAATTACAGTTAGCATTTTATGAGGGGAAATCGTTGTATCTCAGTGTAAAGCAGCATAGAAATTATTTTAGAGATTGACAGTGCCTCTAAATAGTTTCAACACTCCCAGCCGTCTATCGATAGGCCTCTATAATTCTAAAGGTCAGTGAAAAAAAAAAAGTAAGAAAAAAAAAACCTTGTCCAATTTGCTTCCTGGTTGGAGCACTGCAGTTTTCAACTAACAATGACAGCTTTCCCCGAAAAAGAACCCGCTGGTTTGCGCTACTTCAGTCCAAATAACACGGCAGGAAACATGATACGTAACTATCGCCTGACAGAAGAAAGGAAAACAAGAAAGTACGTATTGCAATCTCCGCCATCTCGCTGACATCAAGTATGCGGAAAAGGTTAGGGGAAGGACAGGGTTCATTCCGCTGCAATTTTGACTCGTTCCCCGGAGCCAGGCGTACTGAATATCGACTCTAGGCGGTTTCGGGAAGGAAGGAAACGGGTGACGTGGAGGGTTTCTATTTAAAACGAGCGGGAGATTAAGCGCGGTCCGCGTCGTATCTTTCTATTTCCAACACGTCTCACTTACGAGTCATTAAATATTGGGCCAACTCCTGACCGGACCGCGAGCCAGGAGGTAACCTCCCGATGGTGCAGGAAACTGGGCGAATCCCGGAGTATCGCAGCTGACAGAGACGAAATGGATCGGAACGATGGCGTCGAAAGTGGCTAGAATGGGCCGCAATCGCGTAGGAGTGGACCGCTCGCATACCCAAAATAATCGGAAATGAAAAGGTTTTTATGTTCATTATTTATTTGAGGCACGGTATGATCCGAGAGCGTCCCGAAATAGTGTTTGCGCACCGGCTACCTGCATTTCGTTTTATGTGCCCTTTATGTTGGAAAGATGCTTGCGAGTACAATAACGCAGGATTTTCGCCACGCCTGAAGAAGCCGTGTGGCATGTGTAACAGGGTTGTGCCCCTGCGGTGCCTTGTGTATACCCTGGTCGAAAGAGGGTATTATAAAGTTCACACGTATATATTTCTAGCTAAAATGTTAAACGCAGACTGATTCATGCGATGTTTCCGTTAAGTTCCACCATGCAGCGTAAGCGTCACTGAACCTTATGTACAAGTACGCTTGGCCAGCCGTCATCAGATGAAGGCATCGTAATCTCTCGGTATGACGTCTTAAGACTGTGTGTTTTGGGCCATACCGGGCACTGCTGTGTTTGATTGAACCGAACCTGCAGCATTCTTGTTTTTTATGATCGCTTCTCCGCAGAATGAGCCATACGCCCAATGTATTTTTTATCGTCTTTTTTTTTTTTTTCGACTTCCACTTCTAGCAAAAAAAGTGGTTTGAGCTAGTTGATCGTTACGAGTCAACGCTCATGGAGCCACACGTAACGTCTACTTCAACTCTAAAACTCCACACCTGTTGGACACATACATGTCCATGCGCCGGTGAGCCGCAATCATTCGTAAAAGTGAAAAAAAGGGCAGATACTTTCTTAAGGCATTGCTCCGCATGGTGGTCTTCCAAGTGGCTTTTTCGTTGTCTTAATCAAGCAAACTTTCATATGATTCGTCACTACATTAACTATGATATTTGCCGTGTTATTATCCGCCGTATAGCACTCACTTTATGCCTGGGATGGAATACTTTGGACAAGTCTTGGTTAGGTTGGCAAATACGGCTTTGATTCAGACCAATTCGACGGACGCGCAGAAAACGCAAGAGAAAATGAAGGAAATTGGTGCGCATGTCTCTTCTTTCTTACCAGTGTGTCCTGCATTTGCTCGCTGTCTTTGAATCTACGTGATATAAAATTATCTGGCATCGCAGCGTTGAAAACAGTGCGGGAAATGAGGAAACAATGGACAAGGCTAACCCGTTGCGGATGCCTGATAATCAGCTTCAACATGCATTTTAACTAAGATAGTGTGTTTCTGGCCACTCTTCATGTCTTGTTCTGCTTCCGGCTAAGAAATAGAATGCTTTTTTTTTTTTTTTTTTTTTTTGGGGGGGGGGGGGGGGGGCGCTACGGTCTAGTTATCCCTTCCGTGAATCCAGCTCTCTCCCCTTGTCGATTTACCAGTCATGCGCAGAGCAGTTACGGCGCTTCTTCCGGGAAGCACATCAGGCGCGATTTGCTTTTTCTTTCCATCTCCAGTGCGTTAATGGCCTGTCGAGTTTAAATGACTTCGTAAAGCTGTCCATTTCATTCGTACACTGCCAAAGCTTGGTGACTTCTCATCGTTGACACATTTCTGTTCCTTCCGTTTCCCCGCATCTCAAGTTAAGGAACTTTTTTCTCTAATGTCTGCGGATGCCTGAGTAGCGTGAAAAACAAGTAAATAAACCAGGCCACCTGTGCGCTCAGACAGTCGCTAATCTGTTAACGCTGCCACGTCAAAGGCGACTCTAGCGTGCTCCGTTGATAGTTTTCCTAGCTTCCTGCGGCTGAGAAACGCACCGTGCGCGACGGAGGACAGACTCCCCATCAAACGAGTGAAAGCATGGTTGCGAGTTTGGGCGTTTCCCCTCCGCTAACGACACTAGGGGCAGTCGAACAGAAAAAAGAAGTGCGTACCTCCCAGGGCTGCCCGGAATTCCAGCCGCGTGTACTTATATATACAACTCGAAACAGGTATACCGACCTGTCTGGGGATCCCGCTATAGTTCTGGCTACTTGAAAGAGCTGGACCGCTTTTGGCAGCCATCGGGGTTCTTTTTGCAACCTCTCCTGTCTCTCTCTACCGTCGGTGACAATGGAGCGAGGCTTTCTTCCTGCCGTCCGGGCATGCATGCAGAGGACGCGGTCTTTGAGACCTCTCCATCTTAGGCTGCCTGCCTGCCTGCCTGCGTGTGTGCGGACAGGCCAGCCAGCCTCGATTCTCGGTGTTGCTGGCGAGCTTGATCAGCGGTTGCCCGCTTCCTCTTGGAAGCCTTCCCCGCGCACCGGGCGGGCGTGATAACCCGAGGTGTTTTGTGAGGCGCCCCAATCCGAGCAGTGAGTGTGGCGTATGTATGTGTTGTGTGCATTGCGACACACGGTTGAGGAGCTGAGCGTGCTCTGGGCTGGCCAGAATTAGAATAGGCCAGATGCACTTGCTCCCTTAATGCGGCCCGAGCAAGAAGCCTCGGGCTGCCGGCGTATAACAAAGATGCCGCAAAGAGGCTCGGCGATAAGAACCGAAAAGCGAGTTGCATGGCGAGCAGAGTCAATGCGGTCGCGTACATACCTGGCTTCCCTGCAACGCAGGACCTGGAGCTGTTGGGATATATATATACGTGCGAGCCGTGTGACGTCGGTGGCGCAAGAGGGACGCTAATTAAATGAGGGCTTCTGCTCCACGAGCAGATGCGGTGACCTAGTTCTCATGATACGGTCGCGTGGGTTGACAGGGCTTTCATGTCTGCCCAGCGCCTTCTTAACTAAGTCCTGGTCGCCGATGAGGTCTGCTAATTGACAGACGGGAATGGTGAGTGGGAGGGAGTGATTAGAAAATCATTCTGACTGAACATTTCAAATTGTCCGAACAATACACTTAAGGACGGACCAGAATGAAGACAGGATGAAAACTTGCGTCCTATAACTGGTCCTGATCGATGATGTGGTCTGCTAATCGACAGAAGGAAGCGGTTAGAACAACAATTTGCCAACCATTATGGCTAAACGTTTCACTTAACCGTCGGAGGACGTTTAAGAATGAAGAATATGAAAGTGTGGGAAGTCTATGGCTCCTCTTTCTCTCGCTACGGAGTAATTTCGACCACCTGGGGATCTCTAACGTGCACTGACCTCGCACAGCGGAACGAAGAGGCAGGCGTCCGTGTGCTGTGCGATGTCAGCGCACGTTAAAGATCCCCAGGGGGTCGAAATTAATCCGTAGCCCTCCATTACGGCTCCTCTTTCTCTCTTTCCACTTTCACTCCCACCTTCCTCCCTTCCCTTACGGCGCGGTTGAGGTGTCCACAGAAAATAAGTTAGACAGTTAGTGCGCCTTTCCCTTCCTATAAATCAATCAATCAATCAGTCTAGGCACCGAGCTAAAGCCGAACTTCAACTTTCAATTTCTTTGTTATTATTCTTGACAACTACCAAAGAGGAGAACGAGCATTGTGAAAAGAAGCTGTTAAAGGAGATAAAAAAAAAAAAAACGAATGTTATATTGCGCTACATATGAGAGAGGGTAAGGTAGATTAGGGAATATTTCTGAATATCTATTTCTCGTCTATTCAGATGACACACACGCAACTGAAGACGTCAACGCTGTCTGCTTCTGAAGATTAATTTGCACAATGTTAATATGATTTATTCAACACCTACAAAAGCGTTAAAATGAAACTTTAAGGTTTAGCACGCTTCCCATTTCAGCGATTATTAAATACTAGCATATATATTCGTGGGATAAATGATGCATGACGTATTAATTACTACAGGCTTGAGCACCCAGGATGATATGTAGAGGTGGAAGTGCTACTTCTTCTGATCTTGCCTTTACTGTTCTTTTTGTGTAGTTCCACTTACCTTTAATCGTAAGCTGCACAAATGTAAATCATGGATTGAATAACTACCTCCCCGCCTCTAGCCAATATTTAGTCAATTGAATGGGTGTTAAACTAAGAAAACAAGACTTATTGCTTTTTAAACATACGTGTATGCACTGAGATTAGAGGTCTTGTTGAGTGCAGCCATAATAATACCGGTATATTCACAGAATGAACGGTACAGAGCTAAATTACTTAGCTTCAACATCAATAGCTTGTCAACATAACATGACATAGCATGACATAACATGACATAACTCATAAGAGGTAGCGAGACAAGCCGTGCCCACGCACGATGTTCGCGTGTCTCTCTCTCTCTCTTTACGTTACACTTGTCGACACGATTTTAGTGATACGAAATGTCGATCAGTGCGCATTTGCAAACGCCAGCATGCTTGATGGGCATATTTTCTTGTCTTGAGGCGAATCACTCCGTAGGTTAGGTAAAATGCGACATGGAAAAACCCGTCTCATCAATTAAGACGGCATTTTGTATTGGGCAGAAAATGAAATATAGAACGATGTTTTAGCGAGCGAGGGGGGCAAATATCCACATGGAAAGCAGTCTGGTGGACAAAACAATGAGCCTATTAATTAAGCTCGACTATGTTGCTTCGTTGATCCAAAAAGATATTTCATAATATAGCTACAGAAATACTTGTTATTTCAAGTATTTACTATTTAAATTGTTATTTCACAGCTCTCCATAGTTGAATAAATTTTATCGCTCGGACGTAGGCCAAGCGATGTGTCTCTAACAAGGTGAAGCTGGGAAAAAGAGGCGAAAAAGCAAAAAACATAAAAAAAATAAAAGAAAATTTTAGGTGTTATTTGTCTTGCTATCTTGATTGTTCCTAGCTAGCAGTAAAAGCTAAAACCATCTTCAAAAACAAGATTGAGAGAGCATTCCTCTCTTTTAAGTGGCGCCGACGCCTTCAACCCAGACGGACGAACGAGACGGCTTAACGGTCCTCGTTCGGTGGGCGGGCAATGCAGACCCAATTACGTTGGGGGCAGCCGCGATGACGTAACGGAGGCGGCTGTGTTTACTCTAGCGGGACCAGCTCACGTCTCTAGTATGAGTCGCCTATTAGGCGTCTTGAGGGAGAGAGAGACAGTCAGGACCTTGGGGGAAAACGCTGGCGTCCAGCTACTTGCACTACTAGTCGCATCTCTCGCTTCTTCTATTTGTCTTTCCCCTCGGTGTTTGTTCCCATATCGGTCGTGCGGTTAACAGCATAGGAGGTTGTGGGGAGGGGGTGCTGGTGAACGAAGGGGAGGGGGGGGGGGGGCAAACCTGACCTACATGCGTTGGTTCCCTCGTGTCTGATGCGGCCGATCTCAGGTGGGTTCTTCACGCGCCTTCGCTGAGACAAGAGAATTGGGATACAAAACAAGAACAAAGCAAACTAGCAGCGAATTCAGTGGACGCCCGCCCCTCCTCAAGTGGGGTCCCTAAAGCCTCTCTTGGGCGAGGGCTATATTTGTGTTGTTTGTACAGACGGTGGCGGCTTCACTATTCAAGCGTTCCCGTCTGCCCTGGAGCACTTGGATGACGGAAAGGTGCGGACGAATAACTCGGTGTACTAGTAATTGCGGTCGTCTCTTTACTTTCCATTTTTGTTCTCGCACACAAGGCGTCTTATTTGCTCAACTCGCCAGACGGGACTATTTACACGGCGGGGTGGCTATACGCCCTGACTGCACAACGTTTTGCTTGCCTGGGCCAGCCTGTCCTCCGACTTTCTACTCGTCTCCGTGGCGGATCCTCGAAGCATTGGTGACCCCGCTGCGCGTGCCATTGGAACCGTCCGCACTCAGCATTTACTTTATTCGCAACCAACGCTGGTCACGTCGCGGCCATCTTTTCGTCGCCTCCTCAATGCGCTCTTCACGTCAGCTCCGTGACAAAGGCGCGAGGCCGATGGCCGTCGCTGGCACCTACCGATCACGACTTGGACGGCCTCGTATAAGGGACGCTGTGTCGCGTGGCGTCGGTCTGGTCACGCCTTGTTCGTCACGCCGGTGGATCACGGCCTGAGTGGCCCTTGTTTATATCCTATGGCTGATACAGCCTGCTGGCCGACAGTGGCTGTGCTTTGCTGTGTAGCGCCGTATCGGGTGGCTGAGCATAGCCGGTTTCCTTTTATCACTCTCTATTCGTTCTGTACTCACGCACTCAGCGTTGCACGCACGAACAAACGAATATGAGTGTGCGACGTATTACGGTTATGAGAAGAGCGCGATAACAAGGCTCGGACTCATTTCAGAAAAAAACAACTGAGAATGCACATATGCAACAGCATTGCTTTCACTATAATCAGGTGTTTCAGTTCACGAAGCAAACAAGTCAATCGACAGCGCTTACTTAATGTAGACAGATTAACTGTCTTATGAATTAAATGAATACAATAATGTTTAATGACTACAAAAGGAGAGGATATGACCGGGAAAAGACAGAGCGTACACTATACAAAAAAATATCAACCAAATTTGGTTAATGCTATCGCATTTGAATTTCTCAGTATATTATCTTTGTTAACTTTTTTAGGTATCCATGCAGGTTCCAGTTTTCTCTGTGCCCTATTTGTACTGGCATTACGTTTATTTCTTGAACCGACTTTTGGCAGTCCTTGTTCAATCTTAATGCATTCTCGATCCACTAAGCTCTAGTTTAACGGACTCGCACACACCTGTTCGAATCGTGCTACGAATGCAGAGGTAAAAGATTGGCCAACAGCAGGAATTGCCTGCCAGATTCTTCGCGATCGATGGTGACGCAAGCCTATCCATGTTTTTGAGTCGGCGCACCGGCTTTTATACTGATGTGGCGTCGATACTCGGGCAGCATACGGATCGCTTCGTTAGCTCGGTGTGTGAAGTACTTCGGCTGAATTCGAGTATTTCTACAGAGGATTACATGGTGCGCCCTCAACACCGTTACTGTCGCTTGGTGCTTTTCTGTGCTTCTTTGGACACGTCTGTTGGGCCGTCTAGGAGTGAGGAATATCTATCTACAAGATTGCCGCCTTCGTTCGCAGATTAATGGCGATTGAGCGTGTATATCGTTGACGGTCCAGCGGCGATGGTTAGGTTGTTTAGTGTGCCAAGCCTCGATCGACCAAAACGAAGAGGTCTTGTCTTGTCAACTGGTTACGTATGTCGAATTATCGATTATATTTATGGATGATTGAAAGCAGTTCTGCTTTAAAGTGACTGCGTTCACTTATTGTAATACAAATAAACAACTTACGTGGACGTATGCCATACTTGCTATACTTGTTTTGTATAGTTGTTGTTGTTTGCTATACTTGATGTAATCACAATGGCATAAAATGGTTTGGTTAAAATGTTTCTTTTCTGTTTCTTAATCTACCACAGTGGCCGTTGCTGTTATCTGTATGAAAGTTTCTGTCGGCACCTGAGATTGTTGGTAGCGTTGCTGGCCATTGGCTTTTTGCAACACAGCAATTTTTCTAGTAACGCCAATTCACATCTCTCTCTCTCTTTCTCACTCTTTTGCTTTTGTTTCGGGCTATCCCTTACCGTAAGGACAGAACCACATAAAATAATACAAAATTGCTATACTAATAAAATAAAAATATACTTAGTACTGTAGGAATGTTCGTCGTAAACAACAACGACGATAAAACGTTTTGTCATAATAAAAATGTTGGGCAAGGTCCTGTTGTTTTTTTCGACTGGGTTAACTTATATAATTATTTCTCATTTTCCCTAAGGTACTTGTACTGAAAGAAATATTGCCTAGGATCTTTTTTTTTTGTTTGTTTGTTTGTTTGTTTATTGCGAAGCCTTGCCATGCGGAATGAGGGGAAGGTGTCGGTAACCTACGGCAGGTCTTGGAAGCTGCTTTTCTTCCCAGACATAAGCAGGGTCCGTCCCCGTGTTTTGTTCGTTAAGCACAGGGATGTTTTCTTTTATTGAAACTCTATGTCCAACTTCCTATATGATCGTCCTGCTTCTGTGACCTGTGTTCCTGAATACGCACAGAAATATTGGCAAAGATCCACTACAGCGTCCAGCGTGAAATATAGAGCATCTGCTCGGTACTGCTTATTTTGTTTAGAGCCCCGTACCCCATTGACGGGGCAAAGGCCACCCAGCTCTCAACCTTCTAAAGGATACCTCCTCCAATCTTGTTAATTTATGAGAGAACAGGTAAGTGTACGGGGAAATCAGGGCACTTGCGCCACGATCCACTATGAGCCCTCAAGTGATGTTAATCCAGACTCCTTTCGAACATATAGAAGTGCTCGACAAACATTCACACGAGACATACGTGCAGGGAAATTCTCTGGACTCACCGCTGCTTCGGCTCACTGTTAAGGGTGAGCCAGGCCATAGCACTCAAAGCGAATCGGGGTCTCTATGCCAAGAGCGGAGCGCCTGTACCATGCGCACTGCGCTGTCTGTGGTCACGCTATAGACGAGGGCGACTCGATGCCGACCAGAGTCCTTTCTTTGTTTAGCTTGAACGACGTATACGCTTCTCGTTCGGGGAGGGTTGGAGAAAAAAATATCTCGAAGGAGGTACACAAACATAGATTTCTTGCATGGGTTCCGTGACGAAGGGTGCACGTACCACACGGACGCTGCTGGTCAACTCTTCGTGTCCGCGCAGCGGGCGCGTTCACTTTCACGAGGGCCTTTTCCGCGCTGGAGCGCGTTCTCCATGGCGCCGGCTTAGCGATCGGTAGAGCCTCTGCTGAATCAAACACCGGGCAGCTCCGTCGCGTGGCAGCGCTGTGCGTGCAGCCATCTATCCCTTGGGTGCAGGTTGCATCTTTAGCGGCTTGACCGAGATGGCACGGTCAAGCCGCATGATGACCTGCCCAAATGGTTCTCGAATTCTTCGCAGTCCCGCAATTCCTCAGGCAATGCCTGCGCGCTGAAATGAAGTATCTGCCCTTTCGTTTTTCAAAACGTGAGAATGAGGAGGGACAAGCAGATAGATTTGCCGCAGAGCTTCGCCAAATGGTGCTATGTGACTTTTCACCCTGTAGTTTTATCTATGGATTCGCACCACAAAATTATACACTTGCCCTCTTGCGACCTTGGCTGCTCAACGTAGTCTCTTCTGCGTAACGTTGCCTCAAAAAGCGTTATCTGTGAAGTGCAGCTTTGTCTTTCATAGCTTGGTAATGCTTACGCGGTCACGAGAAGATGCCCCGCCTTTATGTTTAATTCCGAGCTAACGCGCCTGTGGAATGCACGGATAAGTAGTCTTTTAAAGAAGTAGTTATTGGTGCTTCATTAGCAATACCGAACACGGAAGAGTGAAACAGAGGGACATTGCTTGTTTCGTTTGCCCTGTTATCAGTTTTCGAAACAGTTGAGCGATGGCCTGCCCTCCACTACGGCTCCTCTTTCTCTCTATCCACTTCCACTCCCACCTTCCTGCCCTTACGGCGCGGTTCAGGTGTCCACAGAAACAAATGTGACAGATACTGCGCCTTTCCCTTCCTGTGAACCAATTTATTATTATTATTATTATTATTATTATTATTATTATTATTATTATTATTATTATTATTATTATTATTATTATTATTATTATTATTATTATTATTTAGCGATGACCCTGTTTCGAGGTGGATTGGGCTCGCATACTGATAACAGCAAGAGCCAGCGATAGTTATCGTTGGAAATGAACACCCGCTAACGTTCTATAGTGTGCGTCTAAATGGTTTGGTTTGGTTTGGTTTGTGGGGTTTAACGTCCCAAAGCAACTCAGGCTATGAGAGACGCCGTAGTGGAGGACTCCGGAAATTTCGACCACCTGGGGTTCTTTAACGTGCACTGACATCGCACAGCACACGGGCGCCTTGCTTTTCACCTCCATCGAAAAGCTGCCGCCGAGGCCGGGATTCGATCCCGCGTCCTTGGGCACAGTAGTCGAGCGCCGTGCGTCTAAATGTGTGTCCTATATACGAGTAGATATAATTCTATTTCAGTTAGTTGAAAATGCCAGTGCACCAGGTACATGCATTCTAGATAACGACTTTATATTTTCTCCGCCAACATTTTCGCTCAGCAGGTGTAAGACAAGCATCGCCGAACCTGCCGTGCATATTATACAGTCGTCTAAAATTAAAAAAAAAAAAAAAAAAAAAAAAAAAAAAAAAAAAACTGCCCGCAGAGCGCGCATTTTCGCCCAGCAGAGGACCAGTCACCAATTTCGTGGCTTTGTTATCGCTGCCTGCTGTGTGTCGCTGTGCTTAATGCACATCTGTACCCATTTTAATTTATTCTGGACAATTTACTGGAGCGTACAGCACACGGGCGCCTGGCTTTTCGCCTCCACCGAAAAGCGGCCGCCGAGGCCGGGATTCGATCCCGCGTCCTTTGATTGACATTTAAAATACCAGGCAAATGAACTACCCATTTCTTGCGGAAAAAATATGGAACGTTTTATCTCGCCTCTAATGTTGCATCTTTCACCACGCATGGTATTTTTCTGATGGCGGTGCTCAGATCTTGTTTGCTTTTTTTACAGGACAACAGTGCGGTTGAACCTTCCAGGGGAGATTTGACGGCAGTACTCTCTTAACGTACGTATACGCAGCTTCTGTCCAGGAAAATTTGAAATACGGCAACGGGCGTAAGTTTTATACAAAATATTTTTAGAGTTGTTTGCTGCATAGTAGTGTCTTGCATGTGGGGCACTAAACTTATGGCTTAATTATCGCGTATAAGCGTCTAAACGAGGCAAGGTAACGCAAGGTAAGCTCGTGGATAAGGTCGCTCATTAAAAGACGGATCAAAGTGCAGCGCACTTTGTACCTTACGACCGCTTCGTCCGCAGAGACTCTCTATTTTAAGCCTCGCATATACTCAGCCACTCAAAATGCAAACGGGGATCGCTTGAGTGATCAACTGGGTCATTGCCGAAGTCATAAAAATATAAGTGCTCCGTGCCGACCCCCCGCCATGTGTTCCCTGTCTCTCAGAGCCACGTGGTGCTTAAGCGTTTCAAGAGACTATAGGCCCACAAGGGAGCTATATCACACTTTGCCATGCATGCTGCTTTATTCTGAGCACCGAACTGCGCAGGCGCAAATCCGAACTTTAGAGAACTGAGTGTGAGTAGAGTCTGTAGCCTGATAGAGCCCCGGTTAATGTAATCTATACTAAGCTTAGATCTCGATACGAAGGTGAAATAGAGTGACTTATCACTATTGAAGCTTGCATCGGCGGCACGTTAAGGAGGCATTTAGGACATAGTTTACCGGAGATTCGACCAGTGTTTACAGGCCTGATTCTTCTGTTATTTATCTGATTAATCTCCCTGTTTTTCCTCATCTCCTCTAATCTTTCACCCTTGCTAGTATCCTTGTCTGAAAGGGTTCTCAATCAAATTACAGCTCAAAATTTTGTGCAACGAACTTGTAAACCAAACTTTCCAACAAAATTGTAGCAATAAATGACGAAGAAGAAACTTTACTTCTCACGTAAAGGTGATAAATGGGAACTTGGGTAGAGGGTAGAGGGCTGCCTAAGTCACCTGTCAAGCCTTCCGACAGACGGCCGGCTGCCACGAAATGACGCACATTTTTCATCGCCGTGGTATAGTACAAGACACGAAGAAACCCTTCAAAATTGTGACTTGGGGGTGCGGACTGAATTCTTTCCGTGCCGGTGTCGCTTAAGCATTGTGGAAGTTAATAAACGTCCTGGTTTCCTGTGGAATCTGGGACTCGTAGGCGAGGTAACGGAGCCCACTTCGTTAGAGTTCTTCACTGCCACGGCGTAGTACAGTTAGGGCTACAGTTATGTTACGTCCTGCTAATTTGTTAAGTTGCACATTTCAGGTTGAATGCGGCGCCTAAGCATACAGCGAGGAAGGACCTCGCCGAACTGAACACAAGGTTTGCCGCATTGCCACACGCATCACGCGACCTTGTTGTTAATGCTTCGTAGACGCGACGTCCTGCATATTAGGAAACACATGCCATCACGCATGCAAGGCCAGACGGTCATTGGCGGGTACATATTGCTTTAATAGGCTGGTTGATTAAATTTTTATTTCCATTTTTATTATATCAGGTAAGCTGACTTTTGTCGCCCACATTTTGAGACAGTTTACTATTTCTTGAAAGTGGAAATAACATCCTATACCAACGGTACAGTATTGTGGCATGTTGAGCTTGGTTAAGCCAATGAGGTCATCATATATAGGCAATGAAGATAGGTAGTGAACTATGATGATCAGGGCAGTTAATAAAAAATGTAATTCGCCAAATGCGTAACGAACGTTTCTGCTTCAAATGTAAATAACGTTCCGTATGCAACGTACCGAACATACGTGTATGCTTTTAAAAGACCTTTGGGGTGCTCTGAAGAAGCGGCAATGTGGCGGGTATTTTATGCGCTGTTGTCACCCCGGTTTTCATCGCCAGTGCAACGAAACCCCAGAGAAAAGCTTTTAGATCATTTAACGCACTTTTCTCGCGTTCTGGTGTTGTCGCAGGGAGTGAGTGCCTCGGGTAGAAGACGCCTAGTTTGATTTTCTTAAACACATATCGGCAGTCCAGCGCTGGAATGCTGACCTCGCAAGGTTTTACGGCGAAATAAGCGTGAAATCTTCTGGCCTTCACCCGATTGCGAGAAGTCAAATATTGTACCAGGAATTTCACCTTCAGTCACCAAGGCCCACTTGAGTAACAAAACCAACCAAACAAAAAGGAACAGGGAAAGCAAGTGCAGAGTTTGGGCTCGCCGGAATCTCCTTGCGTGGGCAGGCGTATCGAATCGCTTTTTCACGACGCTGCCCCGCGTCTGTCTCGGATGTGAGGACTGGCTAATTGAATCCTACACCCCCTGAGTGCATTATAGCGCTGAGAGCACTTTCTCTGGCGGGCAAGGCCTCGGCAGACCGACGTGCGGGCCTGTCGTCGCTCGTGACCTTCGTTTCTATGATGAACTGCAAAGGCTGCCGCTTTCAGGCGGCCCAGGAACGCGGAGGGACAGGGGTCAGCGGGTGTATGCTTTTACGAGTAGCTGCCCACGGCGCGCGATGATTTGTATCACGCATCTCCGTGGTTACTCTCGGGAATGTTTTCCTGCTTGCTTGGTGATAACGCATAGCAGGATAGCTTTTTATCGAGGTCAGCCTAATAAAGTTCGTGCATCTCTTGCAATGGATTATTTTAAATCGAAGGTTGCTCAGTTACGACCACGGCGGCTAGCGCTTTGACTTTCCCATGAAGCCTTGTGCGAGCTCCAGAACTCGCGCGCATGCCGGACTATATGCACTGTGATGCCGCATACCAGTATCGACATGATGTGCAAAACAGGGCAGCCAAATACATGTATATTACGCGCTCCTGTGCGCCTTTAATTAGGACTTCAAGAACCTCATTAGTATATTTTCGTAGAGCTAAAATACAACGTGCACCAATGCGTTTCATGTATTAGTTAATTTATAGCTGTTTCTGTAACGAAGAATATATGAATACATACTTGAAGGAAGGGACACTCTTCAGCAAAATAAAATAGCGAACAAATATGCATGCTGTCCTTAAAACAAGAGACTTTCATTTCGGATGTAATAAATAAGCTTGTTCGTGGAATCCGGAGTACGTATCTTAAACGGCAACGGGAGACCATTAAACGTAATCAAAAACTGAAACGTTTAACAAAACTAAGAAGCCACATATTCCCATAGGTGGCTATGATGTTTTCCGTATACAGTGAGTGGTCTTTCGTTCCATTCTTGCACCGAGAGTAATACGGAAGTAAAAAAAAAAAAAAAATCATAAAAAGACAAGACTAACTGGCTTCTTATCGCGCGTATTACGGAGTTTTCTTTTCTAGAAATAAAAACTATCACTCATTTTTAACTCCCTTTCTCGCTATGCACTAGTTAAAATAGGTTAACGCTTCCGCAACAGGTGAGGTCATTTTTCTTGAGCGCTATTCTATTTTTATGTCTTTGTCTAAGTGAGTTAAACCGTTGCTTAGCCCCGGGTAGCCCCCTTTTTCTCGTCCTTTTGTGAAGATGCGACGCAAGTTTTCTCTAGATTCTGTTTTTCTTACTCCAGGCCTGAGAAGCAAAAGCACACCTTGTCTTCGCTTATTGTTGCTTTTACGGCCTCACCGAAGAGTGCGCGGCGTTAACGGGCACACGAGCGCGTTCCACTTCGCACTGTAGTTAGAGAAGGCGTGACTTCCAAAAGCAAGGTTGTTTAAATGCACTCCCGAGTCCTGAATTGTCGTTTTGCTCCTGTTCCGCGATTCCTTGCTCTTTCACGGTCTCGTAGTGACAGTGTTTGCAGCGAACTATTTAAAGATACGAGCGGTTGCCAGTAGGGCTGACAAGAGATGGCTTGAGTGGACTTTCTTTTTCATTTTGCCTGTAGCCGCCCTACGCGTAGTGTCAGTGTCAGAAATGCAGAGGAAAACTTTGGATTCCAGTGTTGGAGGAAGCCACGCGTGTAAGTGCAACTTAACAATTTGTGGCAGTGCGCTGCTGGCTGCTTCTGTTTGCCTCTTGTCCGTGCTGCAATGCAAACAACATTCCCTGTGTTTTTCTTCATTGCAGGTTTGGAACGCAGGTGTGCGAAAGTACACATTTTCGTGCTTTCCTCGTTCGTGGCGCTTTTCTGTCCTGTTATTCCTGCGTTAGAATTCAGCAACTATCGGTCTATTTCGGTAGCCGAAAGAGAAGTACTGTAGGACTCCGTCTTCTTAGGAGAAACGTTTACTTAACAAAAATAAATTACAACCTATTTTGAGCCACACTGACAGAACAAGGGCCTCGAAAGGACGTGTCGTGAAATACGCTTACCCCCCCTCCCCCCCCCCCCCCTCCTTTCCCTACATCGCCTTCTTCCAAGATTTTTTTTTTTCTTTGCACAGCTAGTAGCACTTTATTTACCAGTTACTTTTCCACTGGTACATACGCTTTTGTATGAGGCGGCTGAGAAGTGACCGGAACAGTGGTGGGATGTTGCTACCTTCACAAAAAGGCTGCTTGTGAAAGTCATGAAAGCGTTGTAATCCAGTTCCAGCTGTAAACTATTCACGGAACTCCAGAATAAAACAGTGAACAAGATTCTGTTTGCGGGCATGTAGGAGTACTCACAAGCATGGTCAAGTCGTCAGAGAGGACTACCGAACCGGGCAACATTGCTCCACCGCTTCCTCATGATTCCAAGCACGTTCCTCATATCCATGATGTAGGATTTGGCGAGAACGCAGATTTAGTACGTTTAGAAATGCAGTAGTTAGAGCCAGCCTATAATACTTGTTAACGCATTGAGAGAAGAGAAAATCACGCGGAGTTGCTTAACGAAAATTGGAGAAGGAAGCGTGGGAATGTTGCCAGAAAACGCAAAGTTAGCAGATAATTAAGCACTCGGCCTCACGTGACGACGGGGGAGTTTGAGTTTTACAGCGGACGCGGGCAGGGTAAACAGGAAAGCAGTGCGAAACGTTTGCCGACGCGGAGCTCTAACGTGGACGAGATTAGGTGATAGTTCTCCGCCTGGCTCACTTCTGGAGCAATTGCTTCTCACGCAGGTACGTGCCAGGTCGTGGTGCCAGCCTTCTTCGAGGTCCGGCATGAACGGGGATGTGTTTGCACATCGCCTACATTTTAAATGCAAATGCATCGCGCGGTGCTCAGCATCATAGTGCATATTTGCATAGCGTCACGGTGCTATGTATCCTGCGCTGAGGGGCAAGATATTTTGTCTCTTTGCACATAGAAAGCGAGGCGGCAGGAGACACACTTTTGCGCCTGTAATTAAGCACCTCACTGGAAAAACGTTCTGATGTGAGGACACAGTTGAAATTCAGACAAGTAGGACGTCGTCTGGACATCGTCTGGACGTTGTCTGGAATATAAAACCCATAGGGATTTCGGTGTTTTCAAATAAATCTTTAGCGACCGTTCGTGAGCTAATAGCTATTATCCTTTTCTTTGTAACACAATGTGACGGAACATACAAGCGGCTGCTGCTGTCCGCCGTGCGTGCTCTCCGAGAAGCGCATTACCTGATCAAAAATTATTAGCTGGAGTGCGCTAGGTAAGCCTATTCACGATTCTACACTCACATGCCGTTAACGCAAAGTACAGAAGATGAAAAGTAACCTTTGTGCAATGCTTTGACAGGCCCGTATAATCCCCCTACGCCGTTTTTTTTTTTTTTGAACTTTTTACGTGTCGTTAATATTTAGACCCGGCAACAGATAGATCGGTGCGGTCTGTGCAGGTGGATTGTATAGCAAGGCGAATATTATGTACTTCATAGACCTCAGTGATGAAACAATTAACTAAAATTAACCGTTTAGCTTTTTTATTTTTTATTTCAAAGGCAAGCATTATATTAAGAACTAGAGTCGCTAGGCGTAGTAATGTCGCGGAAATCTCGTTAGCTGTTTCTACGGCATGAAATGGATAACCGGTTTCCGTTTTTTTTTCTGTATTAGAAATGCAAGAGCGCCATTTTAAAAATGTGCATTACGGGATGCCAGCTTTTCGGACTAAAAAATAAGTATGTTTGACGTCAAATATTTCGAGCTGCGTTGCAGATAAAGAAAATTTAAAAACGGGACTTAGCTTTTATGTGGGGCGTCCTTCATTTTCTTGATATTATGTAGTCCATTGATGTTAAAAGTACAGCATTTGATTAGTTAATGTTAGTTAATTAATTATATAGTTAGTGAGCTCTATGACGTGCATAGTGTCCACCTTGCTGCACAATCCGCCTGCACAGACAACACCAAAGTACCTCTGGTAGAATTCAAAATAACAATCTGTAAACAGTTAATGAAAAACCCTAGTATAAATAACATGGGGTTACGGTGGTTGAATGCTAATTCCCTCCAACGTTCATCGCTTTCACAATTCTAATTCGAAACCTGATGTGTAAGACTGAACAACAGAGCGTTATGCTTGGTTTACCTCCCTGCCGTTTTCTTTTTCTTTATTATCTCTCTCTCTCTCCATCGTATTCCTTCACTGGACACATTATCGCAGCCTACTGTTAAGGTTAGCTCAATCAACAGTGCTTGGCTTGGTGTCATCCAATACACAAGCTAGTACCGGGCATTTCCCTCGTATAGGCGGCAGATATAGCGGTCAACAACTCGTGCTTTTCTTTCGCCTGTATGAAGGTCAACCATCAGACCCCGCAACACTGTACCCCTTCCAGTGCCCCTCTCTCGCTGATGTGACATGCGCTACGCACAAATATGACATCTCCCAGTCGGCGAACTGATCGTTCGAGAGTGGACCGAAGCTCGGTGAAAATAGACCGCACGTGTACTGCGAGGAAGTGGACCTTCCCCGTCGGCGCGGACTGGTTCCAACCGGTCGGGCCTCCCGCCAGTTTTCGAGGAGCGAGCGCCGTTCAGCGGTGCCCCCGAGAAAGTCTTCGCCTCCCATAGGACGTGTTTCGATGTTATTTAAAAACTCAGCATTTTCATTTCTTTTCTGGGGTTGCTTTTAACTGCGTACTTGACTAACGACTGCGCACGTGAAGACATGACTGCTTTGTCGAGCACAGCCCTTGTTATTCGTTTTCCTTGGCGTCCATATGGCTGAGAATTTAAATGCTCGATGTTGCGTGAGGAGAGGCGGGCTTTCCAGTAGTCCATGGTGGAATGCGAAAAAGAACAATAAAAGAAAGAAGACGGGTTACTGTGGCGCCGTTGCCTAACATCACGTTTGCCACATTCTCTTCATTAGCATGCGATGTTCTTTAATTACGAGGCCACACAAGCTGTAGATGCGCGCACACTGACACGTGCAAGTAGTTGTTACATGTTTCATCACAGTGCAGGTTCGCCCTTGACAAAATGAAGCGTGGTCAAAGCGGTGTAGTAGCATTTACATTTTCAACATAGCATCCAAACGACTGATTATTTGGGCACTAATATAGGGAAAGTTCCGTAAACTTTCGTCCACATACGGCTAATGCGGTTTTATGAGGGCGGAGTGTTTCACTACAAAGATCACCTGACAGCGTGTAGTGTACAAACTAGCCTACCTATCGTTATCTCGACGACGCATCTGAGTATAAACATCCGAGTGATGTCCCCTGTCCGCTCGCTCAGACTCCCTTTTCTCGATATTAACTGCCTGTCTCCAGTCCGCACGTTTTCCTGGTTTCGCTTTGTTAACGGTGTAGTAGGAGTATAATCAAGATCCGTATAACTCGTGCTGTGGTCTTTCCAGTTGTGATGTATGGATGCGAGAGTTGGACTGTGAAGAAGGCTGACCACCGAAGAATTGACGCTTTTGAATTGTGATGCTGGCGGAGACTCTTGAGAGTTCCTTGGACGGCCAGAAGATCAAATCAGTCGATATTGTCGACCATAAACCCTGACTGCTCATTGGAGGGTCAAATTCTAAAGTTAAAGCTCAGCTACTTTGGTCATCTGATGAGAAGAGAGGAGTCGCTGGAGAAAGATTTGATGTTGGGAAAGGTTAAGGGTCACCGGAGAAGGGGTAGGCAGCGAATGCGATGGTTAGACGGCATCCTCGAGGCGCGACAGATGAAGTTATGTGATGTTAGGAGGATAGTGAGAGACCGGAAAGCGGAGCGTGATATGGTTCATAGGGTCACGAAGAGTCGGACACGACTGAACGACTGAACTGAACTGAGGAGTTCGCATTGACGTGGGCGAATGCACCATCTTGTGGGGAAACTTGATGAAACGAGTGGGGTCACACGCAGGAATTGTACACATGCGCGTTCTCAACGCGAATTTTAAGCGTTTTGGCATTCGATGTCAAAAACTCACCCCATTAGTTAACAAAGAAACCTCCTTTGGAAAGTTTGTCCTGCGTTCGCATCGGATGCGATGACAGGGCAAACTTTCAAAGGAAGCCTTTTTGCTAACCATCTGAAGATTTGACCAATACCCCCCAAAAATATTCATCACAGTATTTTCAAATATTTGACTGTCGCCTCGCAATTAAAACTGTTGTCCTGTCTTGTCTCTTTGCCTCAATCCTGTCGTTGCCACCGTTTTAATTTTACGATAGATAAGAGAGTTGGACCTGTAGAAGATGAAAGGCAAACTAACGAAGAAAAGAAAATGATATTCATTAGAGAATTTCGTTTCCCAACACATGGGTAAGAGGAAGATGGGACGCATGTGGAAGCTGCAACAAAATGGGTGTGACACTACATGGGATGCTGCGATTAAGAGAGAATGAGAGAAACATGAGAAACGCCCAGTACTGTCACAACCAGTCGCCCCTGCACTGCCCACGGATCTTGATCTCTGTTGGATGTCCGAAATCGACCTTTTTTGTGCGGCCGGCACCACAGTGCCTTCCTCTCAGCGCACCGCAAACTGTCTTTGGGTGCAAAAAGTAATATACTCATCGGTCTCATCGCTGCCACATGCGTCGAACGCAGGGCTTCGTTTTATGGAAACTGAAATCAAAGCTTTTGCGAGCATGACACAACGAGCATTGATATCATCAACTATTTTCTCAGTGATTGTGTTCTGTGAAATGCGATGCTTTTCTCCGATGAGTGTTGCACAGGAAAGATACGCGTAATTTCGCATCCCCCTTGCAGATTTTAATGCCGACGAAGGTGAAAAAAAAAAAAAAACAAGAAAAAAAAACATATATGACGACGAAATCACTATCTTATAGTCTGAAAAAGGTTCTCAAGGATGTATTCAACGTGAGCTACGTATTGCCGGCGAAGAATTCAAGACGAGGGCCCTATCTTGATTTTTCTTTCCGGAAGAACTGCGATATTTACAAGGCGTTCCAGTTTGCACATAACGATGTCGCTTTTGATATAGTTGGACACGTAGTATTTTCTCTTGTGACTGCAATCTGTGATAACACCCGTAACGATATCAGCTTACGCTTTCCTTTATGATATGACCGCGCAGACAGCTCCCCAATCTTGATGAATAAACGGCCACTATTTGAGCGTAATCAATAAAGACCGCCTGGAAACTCCGCATTCAACACCTGGTTCTCCACTTCGTCCACATAGTACATACCCATTATGTAGGACACAAAACCTGCGAAACGCCGGGGGGCGCCCGCATTGTCCGCTGATTGCGTCAGGAAAGTGAAGGCGAACGGCGGAGTTCCCCGCTCCCGGCGAATCGTGATGGGACAGTGCGAATATTAGTCTTTCGTGTCTCCTTCCCGATGCGTGCAGAATTAGTGGTGGCAGCGTTCTTTATAGGCGACCTCCATACACATGCAGGGTCAGTGGGCGGAGGGGTGTCCCACACGAGTGGCTTGTTTACGCTATTTTTCCTCGTATGCGGGCTTGTTTATATTTACGTCTGTCCGTGGGGGTACTTAATCGTGCGGCGCCATCTGTAAGCCACAGATAGGAAAAAATGTAAAAGAGTGCTCACCCTCGCCTGAGCTCTTTGAGATGCGCTGGGGTACATCCCGATCGTCGGTCTCGTTTAGAGGCCAGAGCCGGGTCGTTGGCCACGTAGTTCACGGGCGCCCGTCTCACTCTTGCGCCCAGCCATAAAGGGTTCCCGAGGCTTACGCGCTATCCACTCCCCCTTGGGATAGAAGATAAAAGAGTGGTGCTGTGCCTCAGCGTTTTTGAGGTCTCAGAATGCCTTAGAAACGAGCCCGACAAGGAAAGCAAAGGGGTGATCCGGCTCCATAGCAGGGGGAGGCTGCTTACAAGTGCACTGTACACGCTACAGATGCGCTGAACTTGCTGTTTGCGCTGGTGAATGCGAGGTCGGCAGGATTCGCTTGTCCCTGGTGCTACGTGCTCCTCGACCATGTCTGGCCGTATTCTTGTACCGTGATGGCGTATCGTAACACCACCTTGTGTGCGGACGTGGGGATAAAGCTGATATTACGCGAGAGCGTGCTTGGCTTGCTGTACCTAAAGGCGTCGCTGTACCACAGAATTGTCGAGGAAATACTTGGCATGTTTCCAAAGGTGTTGGAAAAAAAATATTCATTTGATTTCTTATCAAAATGATGACGCAAATGAAGTTGCAGGCTAGTTTGCGAAATGGATTCGAACCTACGACGTAAGTCTCTCCAATTATATGCAGTTAATTGTGGGCCTAAGTTCATGTGTCCATCGAGAAGTCAGACAGATTCTGTGCCCCCCACCCCCCTAGAAAAAGATATATGCAATTCGTAGATCTAAAAGGTGGTGTGAAAGGCGCCATCTTGTCTACTTTTAAGGTGAGGCTTGAGCGTCCCCCTAATTTTTAATGTTCAGAACTGATGTAGAAAAGAATTAGAAGAAAATCGAAATTACCAACTCTTTCCGCATAATTTGGACTGAATCGCATTATATTTTCAAAAAGCTGCAGTTATGCTGGCTAAGCTGTAATACAAGGATGGAAGGTGAGAGGGCTAATGCGGCGGCTTTCATCTACGCATGAATTAAGCCCGTATCGAAAATGACGTATACGTGCATAAAATGGGCGGCCAGTGAGTGGTCCGTATGCACTTGTTTTCATTCACTCTCATTGCCGCGTTTATTTAAATTTGGTTTATTCTAACCCTCCCTCTTCTTTTATTAAAGCCAAAGTACCTGAGACTCCAGTAAAAAAGAAACGTTCGAAAATGCTTGGCGTCTTTCTTTTTTAATTCCTCGTTCAATGACGCGCATATCCGGTAGAAAGGACTTCAAGGATTAAAGCCATCGACCAAACCTGGCATGAAAGGGATCGAAGGTGATCTCGTGAAGTGGAAGCGAACGTTGTTATGGAATACACACTGTTGTATTTTCTTCTTTTCGGGGATGGAAGTTTGAGCGTGTAAAGTGATTTACAGTTGTGCATTCCTCTCTCCTGTGTTGTGTGCGAGGGGTGTTGCCGCATCCTGTGCGTGGCGCGCCGACGGGAGCTGAGCCGGAGTAAGACGATGCTTCCCCACCGACCCCTCTGCTGCTGTACCGCGTGATCTGGCGCCTGGGAGCTCAAGGTCGCGACATGCGGGGGACCGCGCCCCGGCGCCGGGAAAGAGACTCGCCTGAAGATCATGTTCTCGCTGTTTTCGTGAACTGACAGAAAGCGTGAACTGACACAAGGCAGACGCGTGTGTGCGGCGCCCCCTTCGGCGCCGAGGGAGGGTGGCTCCCCTGCGGGTCAGTCGGTCGGACACTTTGCTTCGGGAACGGAAAGAAAGAAGTCGTGCGTGTGTTTATTCCCTTGTTTAACCTCTCCATGTAATGTAAAGCTCAATACAGTTTTTGTCGTTTGTTCTCATGAAAGTTTCACCGTGTCGTCATTGAATGACTGTCAACTCTCCCACAACACACACCTTGAGTGCTGCATCGTGTATGGAGGACGGGGTCAGAATAATACATCGGTTTCATTTCAATCTTCATACTACTACGGCCTTTATGTATAGTGCAACTCTGGCATAACAACGATTTAATTTCCATTCAGTTACTTTCAATCATTAGTCATCGGCTGATGCTGTAAGCACCCTCGATCGTAAGCCTACATGTGACCAGCAGGTGTTCCAGCTAATGGCGGCTATAAAACAGAATGCACTGAAAACGTTATTACAAAACACAGAATCAGTTTCTGAATGAGTCCATATATAGAGAGCCTACAGCTACCAATACAGAGCCGTGCTTGCCTCCCTTCTTCTTCTCTACTGACAAAGTACACCTTCGCTCCACAGAAGAATGAGTCCGGATCTGCTCAAGAACTTCTTGGACAGGATATATATCTCGCCTTTTCATTTTTATTGTGTACTGTTTCATTCTTTTCTGCGCTCCAAACATGCTACTTTTGTCTCGTTCTTTGTAATCTGGATCATAGCTGCCATTAAAAATGTATTCACTGAATGGTTCTCTACCAAGAAAGAAAAGTATCTATGAAAATTATCTGTACTTGAAATAATAGTTAATCGGCAAATGTCCAAGATCACACGTGCCACAATAGAAGCTTTCCAGCTAGCCTTTGGGGATGTCTGTAGCGAAGAAGCGGACATCCAAAGCCCCTCGTCTCTTATTTGGCGCGGTAGTATATATGGCAAAGAAAGGAGGCTACTCTCCACTTTGCCTCCCAGCAGGAGAACAGTGCAGAAATGAATTATTTCTGTTGTGCTGGTAATGTTGACGTGAATGAGAGAAACTGAGTACTGCGTGATGATTGGAAAGAAACCCTTAGGCCTATGAGCTTCAGAGCTATTAGGAAAGCCCGGCTCCACGTTGGGCTCCAGCTGCACGACAAAAGAGAAACGCCACGCGAGCCAGCCTGTAAAGCAACTAAGGAGAAAAGAGTGATGGACATACGGAGAGGGATTAAGACTGCAATTATCTGCCGAGGAGTAATTATTTCAACCGCTTGACAACCCGCGATTATCCGTAATCGCTCCGAGGGTCACTTCGCATCACCGTTTGTCGCCGAAAGCGCTGCACCGGCAGTACTGCGCGCATCTGGGTCACAGAAAACCTCTCCCGGAGCATCACTTAACTCCCGAACGAGGGCGCTAGGTACTCGGCAGCGCCGTGCCATCTCTCGGCGAAGCGGTTAACCAGTCGTGTGAGAAAACGTTTCAGAAATCTTCAGTGTCCTCGCTAAAGGTAGCCTGTGTGTAGTAGGTTATTTAGTCTATCTTTTTTGTCTCCGACGGCGGGCGTTCCCGCATAGTTCGAGTTGAATGATTTTTCTAAGGTATTTAAAGCTCTTTTATGTAATTGCCAAATTTACTGAATATACATTCAATATGATTCTCACAACGAATCTGCTGCTATTCGACCACCGAGAAGGTAACTTTCTCAACTTTCGGAAGCACGCATGAGGGATTCCGTCAGCCTGCTATAAAGAAGCCACTTCAGCGCATTGTCGTAACCATGTTGGAAACGCTTGACTGCTAACGGAAAACTATTTAAATGTCAATTTGAAATTTAAAGCTTTGAAATAAAAATTTAAAATTCATTTCAAATGAAGACTGACTAAAGAAAGCTTCTAAACGAAATGTTGTGAACACCTCCTTATATAGCGTCACATATTCGTCAGCTTGAAAAATTCTATACACACTGCTCTTCGTTGCTTGGCTGTGTCGACATGGTAGCCAACTAGTTATCGTCTTTCTCGTCAACATTGCAGAATTTTGGTTTGACATTCCAGCTAGTGCCGAGGCTCTCTCTAAGAAAGAAAGAAAGTACCGCAAAGAAGGCTACCTAAACTCAATCATCAAAGCTCTGTCCACGTGTTCGTACACCTATGCTCGTATGAGTAGAGCGCACGCATCTACCTCCATAGTTGTTGAGCTTCTGAAATTCGCAGAAAAATAACATTTCAGTCGTTAGCATTGTCATCTCATCACTTAACATCACTTTGTGGTACAGACTGACTGAGCTTGGTGATGACAGCGTTAACCAGCGCGCACTTCACCATTAGTTTCTCTTCACGCGTGCTCATTGTCCACTGTTCCGGTATACACAAAAATGAACGTATCATTCCCTGCTCTGACCGCTACGCGATAGTGTAAAGTAATTCTAGACACAATGTGCATTATGCCCATGTAACACTGTTGTCTCTATATAACGCAACCTTTCTGAGCCCAATATATCGTGCACACGAAACAGGCGGCATTTCCACACCCACTCTCTTCTTCTTCGTCCAACTACCCCCGAGTTCCTCATCTTCATTTATAATATGAACTGTAACAATATAATTAATTATAAACGTCTAAACTTTGGCTCCAGCACATCACAAACGGCTGAGGAGCCCATGAGGAGCGTTAAATGTGTTGGATGTATTCATAAAACCTCAAACATGTACAATATACATGTCCCGTGCGAAAAAAAAAAAATCGAAAGAACATACTTCTCAGGTGTACGCAAATACGGTTACAGCGACGTGCTTTGGACACAGGGTACACATTTTGATACGCAAAGGTTCCTGGGACATCTGAGAGATCTGTCATGATTTCGTTGATTCGGAACGTCCATAAAACGTCTTCACGACATCTTTCGAGCGAAAAAAAAATGCACATTTGCACAAAGTGTTTCGCACACATACTCTAGTTTCATCCTGCTTCAAATGACAGGTTAGAAAAAACGGAGCAACAGACATGCTTTACTTTGGCTGTTTAGTGCAAAGGTGGGCACACATAGTCAACTGAGGGGTGTTTGCACTTGTGTGTAATAAGAATGTTGGGTGGAATATTTGAAGCGCCTCTGCAAATTTTGAATTGATGCTTGTCGTATACGAAATTTCTTTAGTTTTCTGGGTGACAAGAAATTTCATTTCATGCACTGCCTCAGAAAGCTCTATATCGGCGTCTGGAGTTGAGATGTGCTCTGAAACTCTATTCCCCGTCCTTATTCAATGAGATATTGAATACTGCATTTAGCATTCAAGGTGATCTTTCCGCTCTCGCACTCTGGACAAGCGCGAGCCATATCGCATTTGTTGTGAAATATACCATGGTACTTTCTGCAGGCCAAGATAGTGTATTGGCAGCCTCTATGTTGCTTTCACCATGCATGAACATGTGCGTCAGCACTGATTTCAAGGCCACCGGAGCATTTCTGTACTATATGTTAGAAAATATCGGCGGGCTAATGTGCAGAGTGCTGACGCTTAATTTTAGTCGAAGTATCGCGGTTCCAAAATAAAATAGGGCAATAAGTGCAAGCAATTGAGATCCGCTGCGAAGACCAATTGAAACACGCCTTTGAAATGTTACAGCTCAATCACGAACGACACGCAGCATCGGTTTGCCATCCCACCCGAATACGTATACTCGCTGCGGCCCAAATATACAACTTCACAGTGCTCAAGGCACAAATCTCTTTCCACTGCAAACGGATGCAGGAAGAAAACCACCAACCATAATATCCTCGATGCCTGGTATAATTTGCAGCTAGCCAGCAGCTGTCTTTGCTATTCGTCGCTGTTTATATAGTATTTGCTGGCACTCCATACGATAGTGGGAAGTGGGAACACGCCTGCGCACCCTTAAACATTAAGCTCTCGTTAAGGACAACCGGATACATGTGTGTTCTATAGCAGACTCAATTTAAAGCCTGCCATTCGAGCCGGAGTATTTATAGCGACTCGGCTTTCCTAACTTACCCCACGGATCTCGTAAAATTTCGGAGCCGCCGGTTCGCGCAGAGGCGCGATGAAAGTAAACCGAGCCGTGAGAGACAGGTGCGCCCATAAAGCGACGCGATTTCTGAGGTGTTCGTAGGACTGCACTCTTCTTGCCGTTTTCTTCTCGATCGTTACGTGGCACACACGGAACCGCGGCCGTGGTGTGCCAACGGAAGTCTGGCGTTGCCGCGAAACGCAAAGAGAGCGAGAGAGCCGGCCAGACAAAAGAAACAAAAGTGAAGATGCAAAAGCACCCAGCGTCCCGGTGAGCGGTAATCTTTATGTGTGTGTGCGTGCGTGGACTTTTGGCGGGGCTCCGCGCAAGCCCGGCCGCCGAATGCACGAACGCACCGTGGGACGCACAGGAGCGGAGCGGATTTCGGAAAGCGCCAAGGCACGCTCTGATTCGTCACCGTGTTTATTCCGCGGCATCGCGATTACTGGCGTGTTCTCTTCCCGCCGTGCTCTTGCTCCCCGCACACCGCGTATGTTTGCGCACTTGCGTTTTTGACTCGTGTATGTGTAGTAGCGTGAGCGTTCCTGTGTGCGTGAGCTGGCGTATTTCGCTTGTCATTTTCTTTTGCTAGTGCTTGAAACAATGTTCCTACAGCCTCTTCCACATACCAGTGTGGCTCCCGTGGTCCTGGTCATCGTAATCGTCTCATTTTATTGAGATTTTTTTTTCCCTTCAGGATTTCTCACTAACGCTAGCCAGTGTGGGAACTAGGTGCGAAAATGTGCAGTCGGCTCGTTTCTGGAACACCGCAGTGTGGAAACGTTCCAGAGGAAATTGTGAGCGTTCCATTGGCGTGCCTTGGGCGTTCATTTCAATATGTTCGTGATAGACCGGTTGGCTGTTCTTCGCCTTTAGTCTTTTATGGCGACATCTTCTACGTTGTTATTCGACTTTTTTGTTTACATTTTGAGTTGAAAAACCCAGAAAACAGGAAGAAATACCAAGTATATGATCCGCATCGTAGGGAAGTATCCACACTTAACTTTACCAGTGAAGTAGTCAAGCACTGTCAAGTCGGCAAGTGGCACACCTGTTTATCTCAAATCAGCGCAGATGGGTATTCCAGGATGCCAATATATCAGTCCAATAGACTTCGTTTCTGCCACAAGCGATCCTCTCTCTCAAATGCAAAGCAAAATTCAACTTAACATATTTATGCATCGCCTGTTGCATACAAACGCCGTCATCGGGTCGCACATTTCCGAGTGTCCTAACTGTCCAGAACATCAGGCCGACTTCACTCATGGCCTGAATGCTCATCAGCCATACAATAATCGCGTTATCCCTACAAAGTCATGAAGTGCTTCGGTCGCCTCGTGCCAGCTGGCAGGCCACCTGACTCGCTGCCGGCTAAAAGGCTGCAAATAAAGTGCATTCTATTTCTCTATTTGTTTAAAGAAACGTCGTAAGGGGTGTAGACAGAGCAAAGCTATACTGCCGTGCGTCGTTGCCCTGATTATTTTTAGAGCCATGTCACTTGTGGAGTACTGAAATGCTGTGCGTTTCCGAAGTAAAGAAAAAAAAAGATCAAAATTAATAAAAGCGAGGGCCACGGGAAGCCGGAGAGCCTTTTCATTCAGATCTCTGCCTGATGAAGACAGTTAAGGAAGTAACCCGTCCCTACGCTGCAGCCCGGTCGGCCTCGGCTGTCACCCCCCTCTTCTTTCACGCGGTGGAAATAAGACAGCAACTGTCTGTGGCCACTAATTTGGGGGGACAAAAACGTGTCTAGGTCTTCTATTCATTCGGTAATTCTCTTTCGTCCAAACCAAGCATGTCTCTAAATTACTATTTATGTATTTATTATTATTATTTTTTGCTCTTGAACATACCGTAGGTGGCTGAAAAGTTCTGTTTTGGCACAGCTGCGCGCGAACACACCTTTCAAGCCTTGGCCAGACATGTCCTTGGCGCTCATTTTATGGACCGTTTAAAATTCGCGGAGGTAGCGCTTGGTCCAGGCGGGGCGATCACGCGGCAGCTGCCCATTGCACGGTCGCCCCTGCCTGTAGCCGTGACACACTGCTGACGGCATCGTTGAGTTGCGACCATCCGTCCTTGCTGCGTACCCCGTGGCTCACACGGGAGAGAGCCTTCTTGCCCTAACAGCACGCGGAAACGCTCCCATTCACAGCGAGCGTATACATTCAGACAAAGACAACAACGCGAGAAAAACACACTTCGCCTCTTTCTCCCCCTCTTCCTTTCTGGCACGAAGCAAGGGACAGGTTCGCGTTGGAAAGCGAGCGGTGGAAGCAGCGTGCCGTCAGTAGCAAACGCTTCCACGCGACCGCGCGGTCTCGGGGTCGTCATTACTATTAAGCGGTAAACGACGTCTCCTCTCGGGTGAGGTGGTGTCAAGGCCCTCGCTGCCTCTCTGCCGCTGTATTCGTCATCTCTCCTTGGTAGCTAGTCAAATACGGCCGCTGAGGCTGCGACCCTCAGTCTGCGGGTCTGGGCCATCCTTTGCCGCAACGGTGGCTGCTTTGTCCGTGAATGTTGTTGCGAGTGTTGAACGCGAACCTCCCATAACGCCCTTCCCCTTCCGTCCTCCGTCTTCTTCCTCCTTCTTTGTGTCTCGTTCACCAAGACCACCTTGCCAGCCAGAGCGCTTTCTTCAAAAGAAGCCTTTAAGGACGTTGTTCACTGGACGCGTCTCCTTTCTTTTTCTTTTTCTGTGCTGGAAATTATTCCCGGCTTGTTTTGGATTCATTATGCCCAGCTTTCCCGCTATCACCTGTTGATGCTTTCGACGAGCTTCGGGACAGTTTCATGATGACAGTGAATTTCCAATTTACACGGTGCAAAGAAATCGCCCAGCATACTTTTAGCAAATGGTCAGTCGCAATAACTGTCAGCAATGAACATAATTATTTTCTCGCACACTGGTAGGTACGTGGAATAGGTCCAGCTCCCAACTTCGCGCCTAACAAAAGAAAATAAAAGTTGATTGCCATTTTAGTGGGTCAATGGTGGAAGCTTCTTGATGCCCAATGCAATTAAGGCGATCGGAACAGAGCGCCGCATTCCGCTTATGCGGCGGCGTCTGGGGAACTCATCACCAGAGAGGAGTTTTCGCTGCTTTTCTATGTGCCTGACGCATTGTTTCGGCGACATCGATATCTTGCGCTGTCGCTGAATTCTTTGGCGCCTCTTCCCGTATGATGATGGCTCTCCTAATTGCTCCCGAGAATGGTCCCCCGCGTTCGGCAGCCACGACTCGCGGTGCGGCTCAGTATAGCGAATCAAAAAAAGTTTCGCTTTTACTATACGGTGTTTCTAAATTGCGTGACCGATTCAGAGATGGCGTGGTGAGGCATAGATGCCTTCATGTTGATGGCTCCTTTTTCTTTACATTTGTCCTAAAGAAAAAAAAAAAGGACGCCGCAAAGCAAGTGCTGCAGTTTGTGAAGCCCCAAGACTGTCGGTGACATCGATCGGTCTCCTCTGTTTTAAGCCATGTTTATGCCCTGCCTTGGCAATTATTCGCCTATTGCCAAAAGAAGAAGCTTGGAGAGCATGATTCGAAATTTAACCAAATCGACATAAGGCTCTATAGAGGGCATATGATTAGGCGAAGAAATTTTTATCCTACTTACAACAGCAGTTAGAAGGCTGCGTTTCTGTCGTAAACTATATAGCGTCCATGTTGAGGTATGACTTTTTATTTTGAAGCGGTTCCGCAGCTAGGAACGCGCTTTCCAGTTTGGTTTAACTTGTTATTGGAAAGCGTTCTATATATCATTGAAGCGAGTTTGCTTTTTTGTCTACGGCATTGTAAATTCTTGTGACATTGTCATCATTTTTACTTTGCTGTTTTTATGCTTTCTCATTATCATTCATTCATTCATGAGTAGTGGCTGCGATTGTAAATATTATATCGATACACTAAGCACATCTTGCGTTCAGTTTTTGTCTTTCAACCCGTCGATGCTGTCAGTCTTATCGGGGACGAACTTCAAGTGCTTACAACGAGCGTGTTGGCTCGTGGTGGTGGATTACGGTAAAAGCTGCTGCGAATAGACGGCTTTTTCACTGCGAACACTCCACGAAGACCTCTCCTTTCCATCCCCAGCTCCAGTTTCTAGAAAATGGCAAGGTTCTTATGATTCACAGCATCTTATTCACAGTTAAGTTAAATTGGTTCTCAGGAAGGGAAAAGCGCAGTAACTGTCACACTTGCTCTGTGGACACCCGAACCGCGCCGTAAGGGAAGGGAGGAAGGTGGGAATGAAAGTGGAAAGAGAGAAAGAGGAGCCGTAGTGGAGGGCTACGGAGTAATTTCGACCACCTGGGGATCTTTAACGTGCACTGACATCGCACAGCACACGGACGCCACTTCGTTTCGCCTCCATCGAAACGCAGCCGCCGTGGTCGGGTTCGAACCCGGGAACTCCGGCACAGTAGTCGGGCGTCTTACCACTGCATTCACAGTTTTTACGCTAGCGATACAATAATAATAATAATAATAATAATAATAATAATAATAATAATAATAATAATAATAATAATAATAATAATAATAATAATAATAATAATAATAATAATAATAATAATAATAATTGGTTCACAGGAAGGGAAAGGCGCAGTATCTGTTACACTTGCTCTGTGGACACCTGAACCGCGCCGTAAGGGTAGGGAGGAAGGGGGGAGTGAAAGTGGAAAGAGATATCGGTACTTTGGTTTTCCTTCATCGTCTCTAGAGGGATGTACTATACATATGCGCCGTGCAGCCATGTTTGCGCGCCGGCAGTTTTGGGAGCACTAGAAGAACCGATCTCAAAATGACATTACTGCCAATTTATATAACGCTCTGTGGGCTTTGTTTTCATGGCTTCGTGTATAGCCGGACTATGGCTTCTGATGGTTTTGCAAAATGATTGCCGCAGTCCTAAGGTAACTCTTTGAAATGTCGTTTCAAGCACTGCGCACCGTCACATAGCCCGCGCTACGGGCGCTGGACTCCGAAGCAGCTGCTGGGTACGCACGTGTGCATGAGCACCGATGCCTGGCGTGTGTAGCACCGGTGCAGGTACGCTGTACAGGTACCCCTTTGTTACCCAGCTGTTGCTGTAAGCGCGAACATATCTGAGAACTCACGACCGACCGGCTCGTGGCTTACACAGACTCGACACAGACGAAAATAGCACAAGGTTTTAACCAGTACTTTCAAAGCGTGTTTCTGACGGTGACGGCAACCACAGCTAGAGTTCGAATTGAAGACCAAGGTAACGTACCAAATATTTCTGTAAATGGTGTTCTGTCTATGCTGCGTAAACTCGGCGATAAAAAATCTGCGGGCCCTGATGGGCTCTCAAATGTGTTTCTTAAACGTTTTGCGGCGCAATTATCCGAGTTTTTAGCAAAAATCTTTCAAGTTTCTTTACTTTCTGGTGAAGTGCCGGAAGACTGGAGAATGGCCCGTGTTGTTCCAATTCATAAGAAAGGCGATAAGCTAACCATTTCTAATTACCGTCCAATTTCTATCACTTCTTCTTGTTGCAAGTTATTAGAACACATGGTCTCTGGTTATCTTAACTCCTTTCTAGCTGAAAATAACATTTTATCCTCCTTGCAACACGGCTTCAGAAAGGGTATGTCCACTGTCACGCAGTTGGTAACTACAGTTAATGAATTTCAAGTAGTTCTCGATAAATCTGGGCAGATTGATGTCCTCATTTTAGACTTCTGCAAGGCCTTTGACACAGTTTCCCATAGTAAACTCGTTTATAAATTAGTAAGTATCGGCGTCCCTAACTACCTTGTTAATTGGATTAATGCTTATCTTACATACAGGAAACAATACGTAGAGGTTAATGGTTTCAAATCAAACGAGCTTCCAGTCACATCAGGTGTACCCCAAGGGAGCGTGTTAGGACCGCTGCTTTTCATAATTTATATTATTGATCTGTCTGTTTCTCTTCCTGATAATGTCTCTTTAAGGCTTTTTGCAGATGACTGCATACTTTTTAAGACCATAAATGAGCCCAACGATCACTACACCTTGCAAAATTCGCTATTAGCTGTTCACCAATGGTGTCTTAAAAGCGACATGAAATTAAACCTCGACAAAACAGTCCTATTGCGAATTTCACGTAAAAAAACATATCAGTCATTTCTCTTACAGCCTGCTTAATCATTTAATTGAGGAGACTACACATTATAAATATTTAGGGGTAACCTTAACTCATGATTTAACTTGGTCTTCTCATATTTCCGACATTTGTTCCTCCGCATTTTCCAAGCTGTGCTACTTGAGGCGGAAACTTAATGATGCTCCAAGTAAACTCGAACTTCTTGCATACACATCATTTATTAGGTCTAAATTAGAGTATGCTTCAGTTTTATGGGATCCTTATTTAAAAAAAGACATAGATAAAATAGAGATGGTGCAAAGGAAAGCGGTTAGGTTCATTTACAGTAAATACAAGAGGTCAGACTCGCCTACTACACTAATGAAAGCTAACCATATTCCACTACTTGAACAACGCAGAAAAATGTCCCGTTTATTGTTTATGCACAACCTCTTAACACACAAATTAAACATACCTCGCCCTGAAATTCTTAAACAATTGTCGCGCAGGACACATAATTCAAGAAGTAACCTGCTCGAACCCATTTTTGCAAGGACTAACTCTTTCAAGCACAGTTATTTTCCACGGACCATTTCCGACTGGAACTGTCTTCCTGAGGCCATTCTCCAGTCTTCCAATTTCATTAAAGCTCTAGAGTTCCATTTTTTTGAATGATACAGTGTTGTATTTTGTTGACTTGTTCATTTACTCTAATCTGGTGTTTTGATTTTAATTTTTATTTGTTGTTTTAATGCCTTGTATATCCACTCCTGCCTGAGCCAAAATATTGGCCTGCAGTATTTTGAAATAAATAAATAAAATAAATAAATAAGTAAAAGCAGAGAAGCCACAGATTTGCAGGGTGCGCAAGAGCCTAGAGGCCAGTATACAATGAACGCACGGCTCGCGCCACTCAGCTTCCATAAAAGAAAAGGGAAGGTGTAACCGACCGGCGCGCGTAATAATCTGTCGCCTTCGTCTCGCGTGTGTGACTTCGTGCGTGTGTACGCTTCGGTTACGTGCGCGCTGCGGCAGGCCAGCGGTCGTGCATGCGCGCCCAAAGGCGCGTTTTCCATTTTCATGTGATTCGTTCTTCTTTTCGCCTTTGTAGCAGCGAGACGCGTGACCTTGGCTACACCTCCAGCGTCGTTGCCTGCGCTCCTCCAGCCTGCCTCTCCCTTCCTTCGGCGCGCGCAGAGAGCAGCAGGAGCCCCCAACAGCGGCCCAGTAGCACGGCGACGGCCTCGGCAATGTCCTCCAGAAACCAGATCTCTCCTCTGTTGATCCTGGTCCTGCAGCAGCCCTACGGGGGAAGTGCGCAAGAACCTCCTCCTCTTCCAGGCTCGATGTCGATGTAGCAGGAAAAAGGAAACAAGAAAAGCGGGAGACCGGGCGCGCTGCCGATCTTGGGGCGACCGTCTGCCGACGCCGCCGATCCAATTGTTCGCCGCCCCTGGGAATGGTCGCAGGCACGCGCACGACTCGCCTCCGATCGACCTATATTTTATTTTCCTTCACCCGCTTTACAACCCGGCTGCTATTGAAAGTCTCCAAGTGCACGGCTCCCTTTCTCCATGATGACCCTCTCCGCGCACTCTTCTCCACAGTGTATTCCCTGCTTATGGGCTGGGATGCTCGCGTCGTCTCCTCTCTGTCCTCTCCTTAGAGATCAGTGTTTGCATTCGACCCGACTCAGTGCCGCGCGTGCAACGCCGCTTCCAAGTGGGTGAAAACGAAACCCGGAGCTGTGCTTGAGCTTGAGTAACCCTTCCGGAAGCCCCTGCGGTCTTCAAGTGGAATCTAAACACTCGCTGCTTTTCTTATACAGGGAGAGTGCTCAGGCTAGTGCTTGTGTCTCGGGTTTCTTAATTTATTCTTTTTACTTTGCAAAAAAAAAAAAAAGTGCGCGAATTGCGCCATTAGCAGTTACTAAGTGTTCCCCAGTTCAGGTGCTTCAGCAGACACTGGGTCTGGCAAACGTCGTTTTTCCTACTGTTTTTCATGTTTATCTAACAAATAACCACTTACTACTACAGCCCGCGGTGGTGGTGCAGTGGTTAGGGCGCTCGACTACTGTGCGCAAGGCGGGATCGAATCCCTGCTGCGGTGGACCTCTTTTCGATGGAGGCGAGCAGCAAGACGCCCTTTGCTGTGCCGTGTGTGTGTCAGTGCCCGTTAAAGAACCCCAGGTGGTAGTTAAAATTCCGCAGCCCTCTACTACAGCGTCTCCCAAAGCCTGTGTCGCTTTGGGACATTGAATCCCATAAACCAAACCAAACTTACTACTGTCTTTGAAATTCTTTTCATACGTAAAACTTCGTGGAAATACCGGCAGGTTCCTAGTCTAATTATTTAGCTCTATCACATATATGACGGCCGTCTTTCTGTACAAACTCCTGCACTCAGCGCACACGTTTCCCTGCTAAATTGTAAAATCTGTCCAAAAGATTTTAAAATCTACTAGACAGAATAATTCTGTATTGAAATGAACGAACAGATGAAATCTGTGAAGATTAAAAAGATCACCCAGTGTAAAAAAAATATATATATTCCTTACTTGCATTCAATAATATGAAAATTAGCATTTCATGTTTAATCCTCCGCTACGTCCCTTTTAGCCCACGTGCAACTTTGAGTTCCAAAACGCCAACGTATATACCTTCACTTCTACTGATGCGGAAAATCCATTTTAGCTCACGTGCAACTTTCAGTTCCAAAACATCAATGTATATACCTTCATTTTTACAGATGTGAAAAATACCGTCAGGATATTTTCTTTTGCTATTATTAGGGTTCGATCAAGTGTTTCTGTAGCGACAGCCGAAAGAATTGACGTGGCCTTGTTGTACGTTGCAGAGCGATGTGGCGGACACTCTTCTAACAGTTTAACAAGACGTAACCGTTGTTTGATTAATCGACGCGGCCTTTACCGGCGCACGTTTTTCGCTTGCTAGTTTCTCAGCAACTGCGCCGCAGGGTCTTATATGACGCAATTCGGGACGCGAGGAGCCGTCCCCGGCGACGGCTCTAACACCCTTCGCAGCAAGCCAACAGCGTTGCATAGCATTGTGAAACGTATTTATGTCCACTGTCCATTGCACCTTACGTGCTCAAAGGATTCAATGGTGCGGCACGGAGCACCTGCGACGGCCAACCTGCCTGCGTACACACATGCCTTGTGTCCGCGTGTGTATTCTGCATGCACGAGGGCTCTCCCATGCATGTGGGCAAGTCTCGCAAGAGACAGCGGCCCTGTCGGTCAAATGTAGGTCACTGCTTCAGCCGGAGGGCCCGCGTTTATGACCAATATTTGCCTTTGGCCAACAATGTTGCATATCATCGGTTCGTCCCGTATCAATCGTCTTTGGGTTCCGTGTGCGGGCGACCTCAAGCGCAAAAAAACGAGGTAGTCGCTCGAGCGAAGCAAATTCTTGGGAAGCCGACCGAGGCATGCAATGTTTGCTCTGTTACCTAATAAACAGCGAGAATCCTCACGACTGTTCCTCGGGACTGACAGGAGACCTTTTCCCTTTATTCATCTTGGCTCTGTGCATCTTCAGTATTTTCGGAGCGGTTTTATCGTTCGAGTATTATGTGCTTTTCGAGTTTTCTATTTTTCTTTTCGCTTTGTGCTCGTGGAGCTTAAGAAAGAAACATCTTCACCCCGTCTCTTCTCCGTATATTCTTCAGCATGAGTACGCGCAGGTCATGATCAATAAAGGTATTCTGCGTTGTTATTCAACGAAATGCTTCTAGACGAAGCGGCTAAGACACCAAAGTCCTTATCCTGGCTGGAAGCTGGGAATCGTACACTCTAAATGAGTTATTTTTAGACACGGTTTGCAGCACAAAAATCGAAATGAAGCTCTCCGTTATTAGTTTACCCAGCCAAGTCGCTGTTTGGAACACACTGTTTTGCTCTAATTTCTCATTATTAGTGAGTGTGCTGGTTATGAGCAACCGCTAGCGTATTGGCGCCGCTTTTGCAGCAATTATTGGGGCTCATATAATTTCGGGATATTTTTGGTACGCAACGATACGTTTTAACGACTCGTTTTTGTAGCCGTTTGTCATTCGCACATGCTGTCTTTAATAGTAAAGCCCGTGAAGAACAGTCTGCTAGCTAAATGGGTGAAGTAACAGGCTACTACTGCACGATCAGAAGAAGTAAATAATTAACTGAAGAATATATATTTGCATATTAGGGCTCTTGGACTGCTTTTTCGGCACCGCAGCATCACGCGTCAGGTGCAGTGGCCTACGACGAGAGCCAAAGCAAAAGAACTAGGACCTACGATAATTTACCTACGGGCCACTACAGGTGGTCCGGGGGTAACGGGACGACGGCAGAGCCGCTGTGCGTCATGAGAGGCAACGCCTCCACTCTGCACATGCGTAGCATTCTTTCTCTGCGTTTTTCGAAATTGCGCCGCTTGTTGAGAGCGCTCGTCCGCACTGTCAGCCAAATATGAAAAAAGGGAGAGACATCTGGGCCTTCGGGTCAGTGCGCTTCTTCCTTCCAAAGCACGACAGCCGAGCGCACCTTTGGATGCCGCAGACAAACAACGCGGACACTTTCCGGGTCGCCCTCTCCGGGCCAGGGAGGGCGGCCGAAGAACAAGAAGTGACGTGACACGAGCGCGAAATGACCGGTGACGACCCTGACTGACGCCGGGATGGTATGACGTCACCTCTGCTGAGAGGAGAAGTAAGCATGCGCACATGAGGGTGAAACTTCTGTACTGTGCTGGAGTGGCATTGCTGGGAGCATGGTTGCACGGAGAGATGTTTTAGTTACAGCGGTTTGTAGCCAAATGTCAGTGTCGGTGAACGGTAGTCCAAGATGGTCGACTCTCGTCGAAACTCGGAAGGGATAACTCGATTCCTACATATGAGAAAACGCTTTCGCGTGTGCCACGCTCCTTAACTGTGCAAATAAATCAACTATACGTTTTCTAGCTGTTCCCTGATTCCGGTTACATTGTTGCCGGATTGAGTCGAACATTATAATAACGGTAGTAATAGAAATGCTACCTCGCTTCAGATTTAAAAAGCTGTCTCGTCGCATACGCGATAGCCTGGTGGGTGGGCAGTACGCGTCGCATTTATCAACCTAGTCGATGCTTTGTTACCATTCCTGCGCATTGTCTTCATGCTGCACGCCGAACAGAAAACAACCGAAACAATATGCTAATAGTTAAGTATTGTTTTAAAGTCTCGCTGCGCTTTTCCCTTTCGGTTACAAGCCCATGGCAACGCGTGGAGCAGTCATATAGCCCCGGCTACGTTATCGCTAAGCTAGCTTAGGCTAAGCCTCTCAACGCCAGCCAGCCACGCAAGCGAGATCGCATAATTTCGGCCCATTATCTAGGGACGCGTGCGGGAAATTTTCTGCGCGTTTATTCCCCACAATTACAGAGCTGGGCTTGCGATCACATATGCTCGCCCCTTAATACATGTGCGCCTTATCTGTCCAGTTTGCTCGCGCACATTTCTGAACGGTCATACTTTAGGACGCCTTCAGTGCGCACGCGAACGGGGCGCCGCTGCCGAACAATTGTTTTTTGTCGACCAGCCAGAGCAAGCACCGAAGGCTCCGCGTTGGGGGCGCCGCAATTTTCTCTTTGGAGAACAAAACGCACCTTCACAAACGCCAGTATGCGCGAAAGCCTAATCCTCGGGTGGGCGTTGTCCGTGGGCCGGTTTCGGTGGACCGCGCCCAACCTGCGCGACCTTAGCACGGCGTAAGCTGGCCGAGCCTTCGTTCATTGTCTGATCGGAATGGAGCGTTAAAAAGTCTGCCCGCGCGCGAGAAACGTGTGCGACGGAGAAACCTGCGGCAGCGGCTGCGAGATGACTGCGTTGCGTGGTGTACGACCACATCGTATAGACAGGCGTCAGAAAATATCGACAGGAGTGTTCGCTGCTTGCATGCTGGACGGTTATTCGAAGGGTAGTGTGCGCGAATTGCGGTCGATGTGCGTGCCTTGAGGTTATCATTAGTGCAACGTTTCTTTATGTATGTAGCTTGCTATAGCCGGTCACGGCTTCACGTCATCGTATCGGATGCTGGCCTTCACTGTTTGTCTAATACGAGGCCAGCAGCGAGGCAATACAACATTTTCTGAAACAATACCTTGGTTGAGATAACCACAGTTCATATCTCCCGCATTGCCCGCTGGTCAGCGCTGCAGGGTGTGGATGTCATTTCAGTGGGGAACGCTACACAGCTTCTATGCTACAAGGCTATGTACTTGTCAGTTACAGGGCTTCCTTTATGGTAGCCACCCCAATATTTTCAACATGGCCTAAGCAAAGCTTTATCTTCTATATGTGAAGATCACGTTCAACCCAGATGAGACCAGGATGGAATATACGCCTAGCGCCATCTGACCGCAGCGGGGGGTCAGTTCATCCCACCATGCATTCAGAGTTCGGCGCATCTCCACTGAGGTTCACGATGCACGCTGAGTGCTTCGCTGCATGGAGGTACTTCGCTGAGACGATCACCTTCGTGAGTGGCAGCGGCTGCATTGCTGTTCCGCCAACCCACGTCCACCAGGTCGGTCAGTCGGCCTCAGGGACAACCGCTTGTATCTCACAGCAATCGAAATGTGTTAGCTATCGACGACGGTGCCGAGCGACAGACAAGTGCTTTGCAAACTGCGTCCGCCTCCCAAGCGCCGCACGTCAGTCCCAAGGGCGCCGCGACGCGCCCACCACCTGTTGCGCTCGAGCCAGCAGCACGCGAGGAACTCGGCGCCTGAAGAACGGCCGTTCGCTATCGTAAAGGGGACAGGCGCTCCGAGGTCCGAGCTTGCCCGGCTCGTTCCTTGCGGAGGCTGCAGTGTTCGGTGACGAAAGGAATGGCTGCCCGCCGCGCCATTCGGAAACTCCCTGTTCGTTTAGAAAGCCTTCGACAACTCCTCCTTCCCCCCTCTCCCGCCCCAACGCACACACTGCCCTCGCCAACTATCATTCAACTTAACCTTTTTACTGCCTGCAGTAATAGATGGTCGGGCAACGCTTCAGAAGTTCGGTCATGGCTCGCCAAGGGGGGCGGAACGTAATAAATTAGGACTTTCGATCGTTCGTCAAGCGGGCCTGCAGCAGTGCCCCTTTTGCGTGGTCAATGGCACGTGATTTGGAGCGCCTCGAACGCGCCCAGGAAAGTGTCTTGGCGCGGTACACTGACAGAAGTAGGTATGCTCAGATCTTTTCAATTTAAAAGCGACTGCTCCTCGAACGCTGGGCTATTATCATTCGGCTGTCTGCGGCAAAGGGCTGCAGCGGTTCTGGGGTTCTTACATGTGCGTGGCCTTGTCGCTTCCAGCTTGACATTGCTGGAATTTTAGTGTCATACCGCTACATACCTGGCAGCTCTAGGTGCCGCGCCGGTAGAAGTAAAATGAGCAGACAAACGTGAACGTACTCTTCATGAAGAGAAGCCTCAAGCCTTGAACGCCTGAAATTGCGAACTACGAACTATTGCGTAACTACCAAGTTCAGTGTGATGACGGTTCGTTTTTGTATTTCATATTATCATGTCTGTATTGTTTGGTATTCGCGTGAATGTGCATGTGCGACGCGATGTGCGAAATAACGCTCCGTATCTCAATTTAATTCTGTTTCCGACGCACTTCATATTCGCATTTCAATAAGCACCAGATGGCATTTCACGATAAACCTCATAAACATTAATGAGCGGTTAATGCGGGCGCACGAAGTGAGCCGAGCAGCGACGCATGAGCGACGCAACCGTGTTAATCATTTTTGTTTTTTCAAGTACGCGATATTGATCTTCGACCGTTCCCTTCTGACTGGCCATTGCCGCTATATTTTATTTTCTGTGTACGCTTTCGCCTTTGTCTCCGCCTCGCAGGTACACTGCTTGTGATGCTCGCGTAGAACACGCAGGCCGCCGCCCCACAAAGGCACTCGACTGTGGCGCATCAGTTGCATTGTATTCTGGGTCAAACCCGAAGGCGCGCGCGCATGAGCCCGCTTCGGACCGTCGCTTGCTCTATGGCCAGGCTATTTATTAAGAGGTGTAAGAACGGGTGCTGTATGAAAAGCGCGCTCTTCTTTCGCTTCGAAACGCTTTGCAGGCTATCCCCTCGGGCTCCCTCGCTAAAGAAAAAAAAAAAAGGGGGGGGGGGGGGGGGGGCACTCAAAGCTTCCTTGTAATTGCGCCCCGTTTTTCCTCCAGGCCCGCCCAGCCTTCGCACTGGCCGCAAGAACAATACTGGACCGATAGTTACGCGCGTGACCAGGTTGCGCCGTAACGATGTCGGCTCAGTGGTTAGTGCTCGATCGCGATCAACGTACTGGTGGAACTAAAAGAAAGAGAAACGATTAGACGTAGGCCCATGCTGGTTGTAATGATTCCTGGGCGAGCGCTGCTGGCTTTCCTTGTTTCGATGTGGTTTCGCTGCTGAACAGTACAGAAAGACGAGGGCTTGTATGAAGTTTCTGTTGCTGCGCCAAGCTGTTGCGAAATTACCATCTTTGCCACCGTCTCATGTTGGTTCGTGAATGCATTGTATTGCAGCAGACGCTGCGCCCTGTTTAATACTGGTATTTTCTCGATGCTGGTGGCGTTTAATTAGTTCTGGTTAGGTAACGGTGCCTACGTACTGTACATGTTTGTTGATATGTGGAGTCCACATGTGTCATAACAAGACAGCCTATGTGGTTTCCCTATACTTGAAATCAACTGTAGGCGCGTTGAGAATTCGATCAAACCAGGAAGTATAAGTCAAGCTTGTTTTGATGTTACATATCGGCACCCTGTAGGCACTGCTGAACTCGGACTTTTCTCTTTAGTTATAAAGGCTCCACATCTTCGGGCGGCGCTTATCATATCTGCTTCTTCGTATATGTATCGATCTTTACTATCGGGTACCTTATGAGCGACAAAGTTTTCTGTTAATCACAGCACTACCAACACCACAGGAAACAAATACTGTAACTCTTATACGTCTTAAAACGTTATACACAGGTAACTGATACTTGTAAACAACTATATTTTCTCCAGTTTCTTTTTTTTTATGCATTGGCTATTTTGAAGCAAATAGAACGCTCTTGGCAACACAATTATATTGCAGTAATCGATTTCAATTAAGTAAGCTATTACATTACTTTTCGAAAAACAAAAGTTTTGGATAATGGTATAACTTCGAGAACCTGAACTATTTGTGGCTTATATTGGTGTAGAATAGAATTTTCTCGCGTTGGAGCCAGTGCAGACTGCAGAGAAACCGCGTACGAGCTCGTCTGTACATATGCAATCCTGAACGGTCTGCGTTTGACTAGTACCTTGTTCAGAGATTCGTACGTTGCGTTTCACCACGGCAGAGCAACGGAATGTCAGGTCAGCCTGGGGGTTTGTGCCGTCATAGCCCACTCAAAAACTAAACGCCGAGCTTTGCGTAACTTCGAGGCGTAACTCACTCACTCACTCACTCACTCACTCTCTCTCTCTCTCTCTCTCTCTCTCTCTCTCTCACACACACACACACACACACACACACACACACACACACACACACACACACACACACACACACACACACACACACACACACACACACACACACACACACACACACACACACACACACACACACACACACACACACACACACACACACACACACACACACACACACACACACACACACACACACACACACACACACACACACACACACACACACACACACACACACACACACACACACACACACACACACACACACACACACACACACACACACACACACACACACACACACACACACACACACACACACACACACACACACACACACACACACACACACACACACACACACACACACACACACACACACTGTCTTCACAAGAAAAGGGGGAGAAAGAAAATGCCGATGAAGATCTCCAGTAAGCAGTGGCGGGTGAAATTACTGATGTGTGTAATGCAACAGATTAGAGATCAAGTGAGCAGCATTTGCACATTTCCATCCGTTTTACCGTTTTACTTGCACTATGCTAGCAAAGATACAAAATAAAATGGACAAAATTGAGGCCTATTAATTATTAGTAACTTTTTAGTTGCAACAAAATAGAACTGCGCGAAGGCAACGGGACAAGAAGGCACGAATACACACACACAAGGCGAAGTGTGTATTCGTGCCTTTTTGTCCCGTTGCCTTCGCGCAGTTCTGTTTTGTTATAACCATGAACCGACTATAGCCCAACATCACGTCTTACTTTTTAGTTGCTCTTTAGGGGTTGTAATTGATCACTGAAATAAGTTGCACTTGAGATGGAACAATTGCATTGTAATCGTTTACTTGTTTTCTGTAACATGAACAAGAATGTCTACTACTATAATACTACTAAAATAATAGTTAATTGGCAAGGCTTTCTTGCTCTATTTGATGCACGCTCGGCAGTTTTTTCTTTTTTCTTTTTCACATGGGTCAAAATCGACATTGATATGAAGAAAAAGATCAGAAGCAGCGGGACCCCTGTACACTCGTGCCAGAATTCGCAACAGTTAGGGCAGTGGTCGTGCCAAAATTTTCGCATCTGCGGGAGTGGCCACACGGCAGCATTGGACTCCTCCACGGTGCCAGCACTAGTCCCTCCCTTAGATTCCTACGCCCGTTGCTGCCGGCCCTCCGTTTTTTCCTCATTACTCTCGCACGGCGGTTGCATGGTGCGACCGGCGCTCTGTGTCCATCGCACAACCAGCCTTTGCGCATACACACGCCTACGCGTCCAATGGGAACGACGCGAGCAGCGACAACACACATCGAACAAGAGACAGAAACACACTCGCAGAGATAGAGCGCGCTCTGTGCTGCGCGGTCCTCGGCGGCTGCGTTCTCTTCCGGCGTCACGCATCCTGACATCTTCATTCTGCCGCGGATGATCGACTGCGGGAAGTATTAGACCTGGGGAGCTCATTGTAGCGGCCGCGTCGTCGTCGTCGTTATAGTCGAGCCACATCTGGAGCAGGCCGACTCAGCGGTATATCGCATAAGGAACAGGGTTGTGCACTGCGGCTACACCCATATCTCTTTGTGTGTGTTTGCACTCACGCTTTGTCGTTGCAAGCGAACGAAATGCGAACAAGGAACATTTGCTTTCCGCGTAGCCACTTCCGCAGCATGCTGCGTTGACCGTACTCATATTTACTATAAGGTAAGTCGGTATACCGCGCTGAAGAGGCGAGGGGAATCACTTACGAGGCAGGCGTGTTGCCACTTTTGGAAACTATGGATGCAAGTTGTGCCTAGACGCCGCTAGGTGTCGCTCGTTAATGAGGGCTTAAATAGCTCCAAAGTGAGTGTCAATTATAGCTTTTTAGGGTAGGTTAAGCTTTACAGGTTACTATTTGATCCTTCACTCCAACTCTAGAGCACTTATCTGTTTACGAAGTGCAGAAAATTTCTGGCCACGGCTGCTGATATCCTCCAGTAGAGGTGAAAAGCAAGACGCCCATGTGCTGTGTGATGTCGGTGCACATTAAGAACCGCAAATGGTAGAAATTTGCGGTTTCCTCTACTACGGCATCCCTCATAGCCTGAGCCGCTTTGGGACGAAGCGCAGAAATAGGGAAAACATGAGGTGGCGCTGGTGACTGAACACGGGCTTCAAGCAAACTATCTCCGTAACAGAGACTGGATGGCACCTTGATGATTTCTCACTGCGCCGTGTACTCCTTTTTTTTTTTTTTCGCGGGAACTGTTATTCTACATTAGCTTTTTTCGCTCATGAATTTATGCTAAGTATAATATTTGTGCTCTGAAAAACAAGCCAAGGTGCCTCATATGTCAAGCAGCCTCGCCCTTTCCTTCTTTATACATAGAGATGGCACTGCATGCCACAAATGACGTCATGGTCTTTATATAGAGAGGGAAATAGAAACGGCCTTTTTACAAAACTCCTGTTCGGGAGTAAAGGCATTGGCCCAAAGCGGAAACCGTAGCATGTAGCCATACTGGGCGCCAGTCATCGACACCTTTCTTTTATTCGTGCACTAGCCGAATGTCGTGTTTCAAAGAATCATGTTATATTAATCGGTTCACTTGCGATATTCGAATAAATCGAACAGCTATCGAATGACGGGAACTTTTGCTCCTTGGTGTTTATTTGATACGCACAGACTAGCTCCTGAACAAACCTGAGTGCAGTACAAAACACCTTGTCGGAGTTTCGCCTTTCGCTCTAAGAATTCTTCCGAGACACCTAAAGTAATCAGGAAGACTTCGGCATTGGACAGTGGGCTTGCGTACGAAATCTCTACAGATTTTCAACCTCGTCGATGTGGCCAATTCACAGACCACTATATTTCCACAGGATAGATAAAACTAACGAAAATAGAGGAATTACCCCTTAACTAGAAACATGCCAGGCTTGTTACATGTTGCAACAGAACAGCGAATTTACGCGAACGGCTTTCCTGTTGTGTATACGATGTATACGAAACGAACGTTGAAATATTCGAAGCCGTACAGGTGCTTAGCAAAAGTCGTACCAACCGAGCGTGTCAGACACCTGGCACGGATTGAGACGATGCTGTTCGCAAAGTGATATCGACAGCAACGAGTGGAGGCAGAGAGCGGTCAAGGTTAAAATGCCTATCCCATTTCACTTTTCTTCCTTCCCGTTGATATTCATACACTGCGCACGCATTCCGTAAGATGTCTTTAAAAGAATCATAAGCACACCGTAAACAGGGCGGGAGGGCACGTGTTTCGAGGACATATTGGCCACGACAGACATGCCCAGAAAGTTTACGAAAGCGAGGTTATTTTGCCTTCGAAAAAGAGGCGATTGGGTTTCGAAACCGTCCTCAAAACATCGATGTATACATACACTAAGTACGTAGCACGGCCCTGGCTCTTGGAATAAGTACCCGGTCAGCTGTCGGTGGCGATCTTTCATTCGCTACCGTTACATTCTCTACATGGCTACACGCTCACTTGGAAAGTGAGCCCTTGCGGGGGGAGAGAGGGGTGCTCGCTGTTCAGACTCATTGGAGAAAAGCGCGCGCTCGCGGGCTGACGTATACGTGTACTCGGGCGCGCACGCGATCTGCTGCGTTGTTTGCTCAGAAAGTGGACAATGACCGCGGGCTATCGTGTTGGACTGGCTGGCCGAGCGGCCGTGGCACACACGCTCGTGCCACTTCCAAGTAGTTTGGCGCGGGATATATCGCAGGCACGGATGGTGAAAACGGCGGTGGCGCGGCGCGCACGCGCGGCCAGAACAATGCGCGTTTCATGAGGGCGGCGGAATTTTTCTTCCCTTCTCGCGGTGCCGGGGCACGAAACGCTAACCGCTGGTAGCTCACGCGCCCTTCCTCGAGTGTCTGTTTTGTTTCAAGGAGCCCGCTTAAAAAGGCATATAATGAAAATAAAAAAAAAAAGAGTGAATAAGGCATAGAGAGAAACAAAACCGGGAGAATGGGGCGGCTGGCCAGCGAGGCTTTGTACTTGAACCAAATATTCGCTCTCAGCAGTCGGGCGTCGAAGCGATGGTTTATCTTGCAACGCGTTGCGCGGGTATACGTGTGTACACATGTGTGCATATGCGCGAGTTAGGCGTGATCCGTACGCGTATCGCGCGTGTTGGTCGACACGCTGGGGAAACAATAAATAAACAAGAGCCTAGCAGCAGCTGCTTGGTTGTGGTGCCACGGTTTGTTATCTTGCGGTCCGTGCCTCGCTTGTACCTTGTGCTCGGAGCGCGAAACACGTGAAAGAGAAGTATACAAAAGAGGTGTGCGCGGTCGTAGACTCTGTAGCGGTTCTTAGAGAGACACACCCTGTCTAAGTCTTTCGAACGAACGTTTCCGGCGAAAGGAACGGGCCATTAAATGTGATTCGTTTCGAGGCTGCGACTTGGAAAGAAACAAAACAAAAACTATTCGTATAGGTTTGCTTTCCACGTTCACGTAATCTACGAGAGAACTCACTCATATCTTTGTGGTTCCTTCTTGTGTACGGTTCTAGAATACGGCTGGAAAGAACGCCCGAGAGGGTGGGGCCTAATCTATATAGCGACTGGCGCTCACATAGCAAAACCAACAGCTATTCCGCGCGAAATGGTCCAGTGCGCTAAACGAAATCGATGCTCGAGCGATAACAAAAATTAGGACGTTCTGTCACTATCTACATAGAATATCCTATATTGCTTCACAAGCAAAACAATAATAATAATAATTGGTTCACTTTCTTATGCTTTCTTTCCTTTAAATTGAAATTAGAAAGGCTAACTGCATTTCAGCTCTAGACATCTCTTGGAGCTTATGAACTGTATTGCATAATTTTCTAGTGCTGCGAATACAAAAGCACTGACTACAAAATGGCCTTGGCACTTTCAAAAGAGAACATTGAAGCACAGACCGATATGACGTGACACACGTCGCAAATACGAGCAATGAAGAGTACCTTATAATGAAACGTTAACTGCGTCGAATTTCTCCTCTTATTATTTTTTTTTTCTGCCGTCGGTCCGCCGACCTTTCATTATCCGGCTTAATTAGTGGCTTAAGGTCAGCAGCAGTTCGTAACGGCGGCCAGGAGTTCGTCCATGGACACGCGCCGAAACTGGCGGAGGGTTGCGCATTAGTGGCGCGACACTAATTACTCGCGTGATTGGTTGCACAGACTGCCGCTAAATCGCTATCTCGTTGGCTCAGACCACGGTGCTGTATGTAGGAAAGGAATAGCGTCCTCGAGGACAGGGCCGGCTGCGTTGCGAGCCGAGACAGATAGCGTGTTTCGCGAATGCCCTTTCGAATGGGGACGTTGGGGCACACGGACGGGGCTCGCTGTGCTGTTCTGGCAACGCTCGCAGCGTGACAGAAAACGCTGAAGGGGAGTGAAAAGTAGAAGCATTGTGTTCGAAGCAGTGGTGCAGACGGAGGCCGCACAGCGGCCTTCGAACATGGTGGAGACTGAGTATCAGTAAGGTGACATCAGATATCCCCCCCCCCCCCCCCCCGTTTCTTTTTTTCACATTTTTTTTTTTTTTTTCACAAGAAAGCTGCTGTTATATAGCCCTCGTCCTTGCTTTTAGTCTCCGCTGTAGCCGTGGTTATTCGGAAATGCATAGTGAATCCCATGAAAGTAGAAGAACGGCTGATTGGGCGAGTTGGTGAACCATGATGGACAGTAATATAAGTGCGCAACAAAGACGAGACAAAGATGAGAAGTGGACAACGACGGCGCAGAAGCGATGTCGTCTTCGTTGTCCACTTCTCCTCTTTGTCTCGTCTTTGTTGCGCACTTATATTACTGTCCACCATGAAAGTAGCAGGTTCTTAGCACGAGGTGTTTACCGTGGCGTAAACAAAGTTAACAAGCAGATTTTTAAGGCGAAAGATATTATATGCTCATGCATGTGTACAGGGTTTGACGTCCGAGGAGGGTGTCACACCGCCATTGTCGAAAAATTAATTGATTGATGAATAAGATAGTAGTTGTATGAGGTAGAGTGGGAACAAATATGTCCGTATGCAAGATTTCGTTGAGGTGGAGTAATTAGTTATTTAATTAGAGGCAAAAACGTCCATTCGAGGTCGAAATAGCAAACGACGCCGATAAAATGTGCGGACGTCAAATAGCCACGGACGTCAGAATTGTGCAAAAAACGTGCAAAAATATTGCAAAGCTTTAATGTCAGGTCTCAAATAGCCACGGACGTCAAAATTGTGCAAAAAACGTGCAAAAATATTGCAAAGCTTTAATGTCAGGTCTCGTCATTGCGTTACTAAATGGAAAAGTCAGTCAAAAGTAAAAGAGGGAAAAAAATAGTAAAAGAGAAAGAAAAAAAAACAGTAAAAGAAGAGAAAAACATCGAAGAGAAAGAATTAGAAAGAGTAAGAAAAAAGAGGGGGAAATAAAAAGTGAAAGAGGAGCAAGGAAGGGAAAAAAGAGAAAATAAATGTGGAAATGAGTGAAACAACAGCAGTTAAATAAGCGCAAAAAAAGTCGCAGGTAAGGCTTTCCTTAGCGCTCTTAAGAGAGATGCAAGTGCCTCCAACCAATTCCGGAGCTTTCCGGAGAAGATGGCACAGACGTCACTGACAAATCATTCAAGGATCTGCGTATTATTTTTTTGCACAAATACATATAGTAATATTGTTAGTTTCTTTGTTTGACCATGTCATATGTACTCATTTCAGCTGTGTTTTCCAGTGCCATGCAATTTTCGTTCATCATATCTGTCATGTTCCATAACCTAAAAATTTGTCATTGTTATTCGTATCATATTTGTATCCTTCTTTATGATTTTCTGTTTATGAGCAGCTGCGTCCTGCTAGTGTATTTCTGCTATTGACGCATCAAACGCTGTCCACTGTATGCCTTGTAGGGGGCACGGACCTCGTCAAGCCCATCGAGGGCTTTTTGTCCGTGCCCCTAAGCATCATAGGATGTTTGAATAAACTGATTTGATGATTTGATTTGATTTGAATTTTGGTTTTGCCGCGCAGCGATGGGCAGCTGTGCAGATATTTCTGGAACTGCTACTGTACCTATTAATGAAAAGCAAAGTGAACAGGAGTAGAGCTTTCACAGGCTTGCGCTGAGTCCTTGCTCACTGCGCTTTGTTCTGTAAAAAAAAAAAAAAAAAAAAAATGCTATCTTCCCTCCTCTCTTCATCGTGCAGCTAATAATGATGTCGTGGTATATGATATTAATCACATAATTTGTGAATTCGATTTCGTGATTTAGATTCACGGTCTATGCTTCGTGGCACCCAACTTGTAGTGTTTCTTCTCGCAACAAAAACAATGGGAACAAATGACGATTCTGTATATTCCTTTCTTTGTCCGGCGTTATAAAATGGATTTTGTAAAAGTATTTTTGCAAAGCTATCCCGTTTCACACATCTATTAGCAATATGAAATATTGTGGGGCACCTGCACGCTTACTCATAGGACATGGTCACTTGGTTTGTATTAGAGATAATAAACTAAACTTGAGTAAATGTAAGCCACGTCGGAGAAGGACAAATAATAAGCATGCTGTTAAGATAGTTGGTCAACCTTGGTCGACTGGAACTCGTCGGCTCGGTGTTAGTTTCTTCTGCTATTTAACAGCTTTCAAAGATGAAGCGAGTTAATGAACTGAAGTTTCCGACTCAGGGTAGCAGAAGCTATAAAATACCGAATTACCAGCAACTGAGACAGCAATTGTGCCCAAAATAAAAGCATTTAAGAGCTCGTTCACATTCTGATACTCAATAAATGAATTAATTAATTAAAGGCCCCCATAACGAGGAATTCAACGGCTAATTTTCCAAATTAGCTGCGGGAGGCAGCCTCTGCATATCAAATTTACGTCTCAAACGGACTCGCCCACGTCTTATCGCAGGCCGAAAACACGATGAGCCGACTTAGTCGAGAGTCCCTCAAAATTACCGCCCTAAGATTGACATTGAAATCAACACACAAAGATGGAGTAACGCAGGCATACTCTCTTGGCCCCGTCTGGCTGACATGGTCTAATTTAGTCTTTGTTCTAAGCATCTTTGTCAGCCAGAGAGCGACTCCGTCGATAGGTCGCCCGAGTTGACTGACGTCTGATGCCCGGAGGGACTCGTAACAGGAATAAAAATAAAAAATCAAGAATAGAAGTCGAGAAACTGTCCGAAATGACGAGGTAATAACAGCTCTAGATTTTGCAGCGTGACCAATCACGGCAGACATGAAATGCACTTCACTTTCGCTGTCGGAGATGCCCACTTTTGCTATTGCTGCAGCAGCCTAAAGCTCGGCATGCCTTTCAGGGCCACTTTGTTCTGCAGTTAGGACAGGCACGGATACTTTGCTATAGGGATTTTTTTTTTTTTCATGGAGGAAATATGTAGAGTAGAAATCAGATGCCGAAATTGAAGTTGCAACAAATGCTTTTTTTTTTTTTGTCTTCCTTACTATTGCTCTTGTGGACGTGGAATTTCTTACTCCGATTTCGTTTGCTGCCTCACAGTTTTTAATCATGGGCATGTGACCATCCGTACATCGAAACACAAAGAGCATGGCGTGAGAAGCAGCTTAAACATGTCCACACATATTGAAAACGGACTCAGGTCCGTGCGAAATTAAACGTAACCAAACTATCGCTCAACACAATTGCCCCCTGTATCCTCTCGTCCTATTTTGTAAAAGTGCTTCGTAGTAATTTCACACAAAACTTAGCCAGTTCACTCAACGCTAACCCGACGCTGCTTTTATGTGCATCTTCCGCCATGAAAGCCGCGGTTGCTAAGTGCGGGCTGTTGACAATAAAGCTTTATTTATGGCCGCTAAGCTCGTTGTGCTGAGTTTCGGCTTTGCAGGCATAATTTATGCAAAAGTATCTTCGGGTTTTTTTTTTTTTTTTCATCTCTGTTCTAGTCCGCTGCAGGAGAAAGAAAGATGGGAAGCTGCAGCGAAGATATAGTTTTAATTAGGATCCAAGTGATCGGAACTGCAAGAAGTACATTTGCGCCCGTTGTGTTCAAATATATTGTGGGGCGGATTTAGGGATTCCCTTGTTATACTGACAGCAGGTTAAATGTACTTTTCTATCGTAAATACAAACAAGAAAAATAGCACAGTTACTTTACTTTGATTTAGCTGGAAATGCAAGGGCAAAATTTTGTTTGGACATCGTTATTTTTTATTTTTCTGGACACGTGCCTGTAGCTTATATGTCCTGCTGTCCACTTGCCTCCCACTGTCCATGTGTCCTGGCCTATGCATATTACTTTGTTGCTTAGCGTTCATCACGCAACTTTAGCCCTATTCACTCAAATTGCAGGTATCGTGATGTATCGCGAATTCTTTCATATCTATCTTCTCAACATTCCTTCGGGTGCAGATGCAGATGGCTATATCTTTGTGCCCAGACCAGAGCTGATCTGTCTGCACTCCGCCCGAATGCACCCGAAAAATTGCGCACATTTTGTGTAGCCTCTTAACGAACGTTTTCGGATATAATTTATGTGAGTTTGCAAGTCTCGCAATTCACGTTCGCTTTCGACCTAGGTTCTCGACAGTTGCTCTCAGCTGTTATTGTAAACCAGGCCGGGTTATTTAACGATCCGTGCACTGCGAGTGCCAAACCTAATGGTTGAGATAAGCACTTTCTGCTAGCACATATATGCAAAGCCTTTCAGGGGCACCTTTTGCGCTACACCGGACGCCAAGAATGAAAAAGGGCCGTCCCAATTTCTAGAAAAAACAATAGGCGGTAAGACTGGATCTCCGTCCAGGACAAACCCTCGCGTCCCTCTACACCCGCTGTCGCCTTGTCTGAGGGTCCGTTAAGAGTCTATCTGTGGCGCTGCCGGACACAAAGACCCGATGAGTGTGGCTTCTTTAAGCATTGGCAACGCGCAATCGCTTTTCTCGCGGCATTGGAGATCTCGAGAAAGAGCACAACACGCATGGAATAGAAATCAACTGATCATTGCGTATTCTATCCGCATACACTGAGACCATCTTGTTTCGCTCTTTTAGTGCATGAGGAGAGCTATGTCGTTGATTGGTGTTGCAACTTCCGGCAACGGACCTGCTCACTGCCGACAGTTGTGAGAGTAATTTTATCGCAATAGAAGATAAAGAGCATGTTCACACTATTGAAAGGAATGGAAGATAAATTGCACCAGCCTCTACCACTGGTATAGCAGGCAGACTAAGACAGAAAAAAATATAGAGTTAGTTTGGTTTGGGCCCCGCCGGGGTGGTGCAGTGGTAAGACGCCCGACTACGGTGCCGGAGTTCCCGGGCTCGAGCCCGACCACGGCGGCTGCGTTTCGATGGAAGCGAAACGAAGTGGCGTCCGTGTGCAGTGCGATGTCAGCGCACGTTAAAGATCCCCAGGTGGTCGAAATTACTCCGTAGCCTTCCACTACGGCTCCCCTTTCTCTCTTTCCACTTTCACTCCCACCTTCCTCCCTTCCCTTACGGCGCGGTTCAGGTGTCCACAGTGAAAGTGTGACAGATACTGCGCCTTTCCCTTCCTGTGAACCAATTATTATTATTATTATTATTATTATTATTATTATTATTATTATTATTATTATTATTATTATTATTATTATTATTATTATTATTATTATAGCTTGGTTTGGTATGGTTTGGTTTATGGTGCTTAACGTCCGAAAGCGATTGAGGCTATGCATATAAAGTGAGGTCTAAGGACAGGACCTCTCATTCAGCTCTATGTAACTGTGGTGCGGGAGAGGAAGCCAGCGCGACGTTTTGTTCCTTTCTTTAATTTGCCCCGCCGGGGTGCCGCAGTGGTTACGGCACTCGACTACTGTTCCCAAGGACGTGGGATCGAATCCCGGCCTCGGCGGCCGTTTTTCGATGGAGGCGAAAGGCAAGGTGCCCGTGTGCTGTGCGATGTCAGTGCACGTTAAAAAACCCCAGGTGGTCGAAATTTCCGGAGTCCTCCGCTACGGCGTCTCCATAGCCTGAGTCGCTTTGGGGCGTTAAACCCCACAAACCAGCCAATCAACCAACCAACCAACCTTTCTTTAATTCGACCTTTGTTTTCTGTTCTTGCATTGGTTGCACTTTGTCGCTAAAAAACTTTTTTCATGTACAAGTGAAACAGTGGGTAGAGAAGGGCGGTGAATGCGGGGCTAGAATTTCTTTGCTCGATTCTTTTCTTCTAGTGAGCTGTGTAGGCCAAGGAAATTACCGTTCCCAGACATGGGTTAAATTCTTGATATTTTTTGGACCTGCTGTCAAATCCGAAATACCCTTCCGCAGAATATTTGACCCGGCACATTTTAGTGCCAAGGCTTTATTTACGTCATTGATAGGTCAAACAAAACCACGAATGTTTTTGCGAAGCCTTTGCCAAACTCAAGGGGGAGAAGGGAACCGTTGAAGCTGAGTTTGAACTAAGGAATTCCTCTATAGTAATCAAGTACGGGACCTGGTAGCTATTGCTGCAGCTAATTGCCCGGCGTGTTAAACTTCAGCACACTCTCGCGCTGTGCGTTGCAAGTCGTCGTCTCCACAAACTTCCATCTGTGCGCAAATAGCTTTCGCTCGTCGTGGTCACTTTAACTATGCTAAACCGCTACCGTTTAAGGCCACAACCTTACTTGCCCCATTATACAATTATACATAAAAAACGGAATGCGATACGAGGATAAAGAACTTCAATACATGTCGAAAACGTCACTCGAAATTACTTCACCCGAGCGATTAAAAGACATTTTTCCGTTTTTACACGTAAGCAGTCTGATCGTCTCTGCCGCCTTTTTTGTTTTTTGTTATTTTTACAGTGAGGAGCTGTTTGAGGCCTCATCTAAGATAACCATCAGTGTAATCATTACCAGAAAGAGAGAATATAACTTATATACCTTGCTTGTCTAACGTTAACAACATACACAACCGTAGCAAGTGCAGAACTGTATGACAGATTCTCACCGAATTAACCGCGTCAAACCACGGCTAAAACATATAATTTAGAACCCGTTGTTAGCTGCGCGCACTATTTACTTCCTTTGTTGTGTGCAGCTTCCAGAGCTTTCATGGTTTAGGATGTCAGGCGATGGGCTCAACGAAACTAACCGAAAGTGCAGCACGTCAGAAATAGATAGAAGGCGTGGTACAGGCACGCATCGCGTCTCGACTTCCAGGAACGGCGGCCAAGTTTCCCGTCCGGTGTTGGCAGGTTGATGGGAGACACGACAAGTCTTCTGTACTGATCCCTGTACCTAACTGCCCGGCTACGCCTGGTTTCTGTGTGCGGTCCGGTTCTCTTACTTCCCCGTGCGAGCGCGCTTGCATGGGGAAGCCTTTGAGGTTTGGACTGCTCGTACGTTAGGTGGTATACGTGCCCCCTCAGCGTGATGGTAGCCTGTATAGTTGCGCATATCTGTATCTCTCGGGGCCGGCATGAGCAGCTCATAAGCATGCACGCCGCTATCGTCACCGTTGCGTGCCTGCAGTGACCGGTAGAAATGACGCCGTGAGCCCGGCAGTCGTACGCGGTCGCTACCTTCGTGAAGGGATCGAGAAACAATGGATAGACGCTGGCAGCAATAGTGCTTCGCTCCGTTCGTGCCTTCTTCCAGATCACGTCCATGTGTAAAGCAGCCAGCGTGCAGGGGACCGCGTGGTTTGGTTGCGGAAGAAGTCCGCTGACTGAACCTCGGAGTCGCTACTCGGTCGGTAAGGAGGCCGTGGAGTATTTTTTTTTTTTTTCGCGACCCCTGCTTGGCCGAAGAAAAAATTCCGAAATGTCGGGTGACTGCTTTCCCAGCACTGTGAGCACCTCCTAATCTCCTTGTTGTACGCAACATGCACATCTCTCGCCATTCCATTATAATTTCGTGATAATTATAGTGGCCACCGTTCTCACACAAGGGAGTCAACCCAATCCTCTTTTGATATATATACATATATATATATATATATATATATATATATATATATATATATTGGAGCCGCAGTCTTTACATCGGCGGTTTATTTTGAGGACTAAGTAAAGGGCTCACGCTCTCTTTCTGGTCTCTCTTTCTTTCCCTTCACTTAACGTGACCCTGAACATTTAATGAACGCACGAAAAAAAAAAAAAAAAAAACTTACTTTCATTTAGGTGTCCTCGGTCTATGCTGACGTTCGCACAATCACTGGTAATGAGCAGGGACAACTATCACCAGCAACTAGAAAGTCAAGTAAGTTTCTCAACTGCATATAGGATACTGAAACGATCCGTGCATGAGCGCGTCACGAAGAAGTGTGATGTTAATTCTGGCTGTCGCGAGGATTGAGCGGAACTTGCACTGATGCCACTAACAAGCAGACAAAGTGTATGCCTTGTCGCTCAATCCTACGCATCAACCCCACAATCCTAGTTCAGAAAAGCGAGCTTGTACCTGTACTTTGACTGCCGGCTTTCTCATATACTTTTCTTTATCTTTTCTTTTTTTTTATTATTAATGCAAGTACTTCCTTATACTACCATTCAAGGATTATTATTTTGACGATAATTAGCGGTAAACAAAGAGCTCAAGCTGACAGAAACGATAAAGCAGACTTAAGGGACCACCAAGGATTGCGCATTCAATAACCAAAGAACTCGATATTTCATTATTCGAAACTAACAATCGCCGAAAACAACCGATACTTGCACTCTGAAATAAACACCGAAAATTGTCCGCCGTCCTCCGAATTTTCGAGAAAAACGAAACCGCAAAATCCAGCCCCTACGGTGTATGCTTCAGCTTGCGGGCACTGATCGCGAAGCTAGGCACGTATTATACGACGCCTTGACCCTGCAGCCAGGCCACTACAATGAAGCATTTAAAAACGCCGCACGTATGTTCAAACGCAACAAAAGAAACCCTGCCGAGGGCGACGCTTCCTGACTTTAATTAATGATGCCTTCTAGAACTGCAGTACTTTTCTTTGGTGCCTGAACAAAGGTCATTCCCAGCGGGACGTAGCAAGACCTGCTAGAATGCAACTTTCCAAGGTCCCAATGCGACAATGACAGTCGTTTCACACATGTTCTTTCGAGAGCTAATGTTTCTAGCATACTTATAGGTTTAGCAGGCCTACTTGGACACATCAGTAACGGACACGTTGCTCTCAGCTGTTTGATTCGTTTTCGAAAGCCGTTGCATAATGATTATATCTGAATCTTTAAATACGACATTAGCTAGGCGGCAGCTCTCATCGATATCAGTTTCGCTACATTGTTCGCGCAAATAAAAACAAAATATATCGGCGAAATCGTATGTGATCAACGGCTGTTCATTTTGGCCGACAACGGCCCCGGCGCCCACGTGACAAGAAGCACGCCACATATACATGTGGAGCGCGCGGGGAGCCGCCGTCGCTGCTGGTAAGCAGAGCTTATTACCAATTGTATGCAAATCGTGGCACGCGGTTCTCGCCGACAGTAAACACTGAACTGAAACGGAGCCATTAATGCGGCTGGCGCCGAAACCACGAGAGCAGAAAACGACGCACAGCCGACGCTATTCTTTCTCCTGGCTCGTTGCTCACCGCCCTTGCCTTGGTCCTCCCCCCTTTCCTTTGAGGCAGTCGGTGTACTCAGTTGCAGCACGTGAAGGCACCCGTGGTATACCGTTATGTGGAACCCTTTTCCGCGCTCGGAATTCGACACAGCTCACAATGGCTTCAACATGCACCAAGTCCGAGTTGAGGCGGGCCGACGTCGTAAGACTTGCGCTTGTTACACGCTGTCCTGCCGTGTGCGGCGTGAAAGGGCATTGAAGAAGGGAAAGGAAAGAGAAAACGGAAAAGCAGTGACGATACGTGATGCGGAAGCTTATATATTTAGACAAAAGAATACGAATACTTCAGTGGTTTCCCGCCCTTCACTTCTGTACCTGCGAACCGGCCTTTATGCGGTTTCACAGACCTGCGCATGCGCAGATGCATGGCAAAGTTTGAACACTGCGTGACGAGTGCTGGAGTTAGATTTTACGTCGTCTTTGGCACCCGTGATGAGAAATATGCGTGCGAAAAACGCTATTTATGGGGCCTAAAAATAAAACGTTCGTGTGCACGCTGTTCGTAAGAGGAAAAAAAGAACAGGGGGATGCGCTGAACTTCCGAACTGAGAGTAGACGTGAAGCGCCTCTGACACCTCCTTTTCATTCCGCTCCATACTTCTATATTTTTGTTTGGGTTGGTTATTGGGGGAAGGAAGGCGCAGTGTCGCATTTCTATGCGGACACCTACACTTGTCAGAGGCGCATATGTCGTCCGTTCGAAGCCCTATCGCAAACTACACTCCGACATGACTAGAAAATTAGTGCTAAATGGGGCGCTAAATGGAATGACAGCACCAGGAATGGTACACAAATGATCGTTGCGTCACAGTTTTGAAACGAAACCAAATGCTTCTTTCCCTCGGCACTGCTTCTCTCAGTTCTTAGTTGCGAGACAGAGACAGGATGTTTTCGGGAAGAGGGCTGGGATGGGAGGGGGGGGGGGGGGGGGGGGGGGGTTCGATCTAGCTCTTGACGCTTCGTGCAAAAAATTAGAAGGGTTCAGCGCTGTTGAACCGTATATGTAGCAAAAGCATTAGCTGCGGCCACCGAGCGTTCTTCTTCGCAATTAGGCGCGGCTCTCGCGCATGCGCATAACGGGCGTGCACACTCGCGCGAAACTCTGCTCCGACCCGCGTAGTGTTGCTTTACGCTACAAAACGCGTGCGCACATGTTTGGCAGTAGCCTGTGTTCTCGGTGCAACTATGCCTACTCTACATTGTCAGCGTTGTTGTTAGGATTGAAAGACAAAAACACCGTTCGCGGTCCGCACAGCATAGCGGTGCCCTATGCGCTTTACTTTGTAAAAGCTCGCAATGGGAGTCGAGGGCGCACTCTTCGATTCATCTCTTCGTGCATTCCGCCATCCTTGGCGCGCACCTGTTCCTCGTAGCCCGCCCACCCCGTGGGAGTGCTAAAGACCCGAACGTTCGTCCTGCTGTGAACAATCGGCCATCTGCCTCCGCCGTTTCGAATGCGGCGAGGCTTACCGAACAGAGAGCGTGCAAAGTACAATGCAACACACTCCGCGATGGCTCTTTGTTTCGCTTTTGTCTTTATGCGTCCGCTCTTTCTTCCACGTTACCCCGTGCACGCGCTTCACGCAAAGGACGCGGTGAACGCATGCGTGCTCGTCTTTTGTGCGTGACGGAACGCATTACGTCACGATGTGGAGGAAGAACGAAAGGCGAAATAATGGGAAAGGAGGAGAAAGGACGCGAAACGCTAACGAACGGAAGAGCGAGCTCTCTAAGTTCAGTCACGCCATGAGGCTAGCGATAAGTGGGCAGATTAGCGCACTGCGCCGTCCGCAGCCAGGGCCACGGCATTTTTGCGCCCTCAAATTTGAGTGGAATTTAGGCTGCGAGCAGGACCTTTGAACTTTGAGACCCTCGAGACATCCGCAATAGAAAAGGGGTCGTCGCTCACTCGGCCTTTGAACAAAAGGATTGGTTCTTCGAATCGTGTGTCCGCAGCGCAATGACAACGGCGGGTAAGAATGAAGCTGGTTTGCAAAGCCAGGCTGGAGTCTGGGCTACACGTACAGCGTACCGAGAAATCGTAATATCACCGAGAACTGGTCGAAAGCCTTTGTAAAAAGAAATTGGTGTTGTTTGCAAGCTTTGTAAACAGCAGGAATTTGATCTTATCACAACTCATGACTTATGAGAGGAAAAAAATTGCTTTGAGTTGTTCCTGCAGGAGGTATTCGCAACTGGGCTGCACCCCTTTATTAAAAACATGATAGATTATAGTGATCAGCTACAATAGCGAATACGACTATCACAAACAAATAACCCGGTGTTCTGAAGGAGCGCGGTGTGAAACTAAATCACTCCAGAGCTTCAACAAATATTATCGTTGGGCACGCAGATTCTTCATGCTCAAAGAAAGCAATTTTAGACTAAGACTAGGTCAATAGACAACCTATTACGATTCCCAGCGTCTCGTGATTTATTCTGCCATCGTGTTCCAGTCGCTTTTGTCCCTACTGTTTATTTGAGTCGCTCCAGAAATCCAGTAAGTATTGGAGCAATATATGGAACCCATATATGTTCATCATATGATCATTTATATATTTATATATGGGAACTCAAGGAGGCTGCAAGTGAGGACCACTTTTGGGGCAGAAAACGAAAAGACATCCAGCGAAAGGAGCAAATGCGAATTAATATCTCCTCGCCTCGGAACAACGCCCCCAAGTTAATGACGCGTTCAGTCCTTTCCGGCCGATTACTTTCGGAAGCTGGGCTTCTTTCCGGTCGCTTTTCTTCGTTTTCGGCCAATTCCGGCAGCGCGGACGCAAGAGAAAAGCGCAGCGTTAGCCGTGAAAATAGAAAACTACGCAGCCCGGTAGAATTCGGGCCGTGAACGGCTATGCACCCATGCGTAAATAAGTTCCTCCGTTGCAGCGGCAGCGGCGTTACAGTAGAACACGTGCGCTCTTTACAAGGCCCTGAATGCTATACTACGCATGATAATAATGGTTGCCGCCTCGAGCTTGTTTTTTGTGCATGGCTGCACGCGTAAAATGGGTTGCCACTTCTTGGCATACCTTTCATAGCTGCTGTTTAAAAAAAAAAAAAAAATGTTAATAGTTGGCGCTTAAGGAGCGAAAAGAAAGAAGTACGGTGCGTTTTCTCCAGATTGTTTTATAACTAGAGCGTCACGTTGTGTACTTTAGAAAAACGTTGCAGCGACAGGAGATAATAATAATAGCAAAAATAAACGAAACGCCAACTAGAATGACTCCAAAAAAAAAAAAAAATGAATAAGCTCAGCAAAAGGGATGTAGGACAAAGTTTTGCCTCGCGTCTTGTTCTCTGCCTGCCTCGTTTCTTTTTGCGCCAGTACGTGAACCCTTTCACTAAACATGCGTTATAGCCCTGGTTTCTAAAAGCTGCAGACTGAGTTCCCGACTGGACCATTCGTATATTTTTGTTGGTTTGTTTTTATGCCCTAGCACGTTCTGAACGAGGATAGGTGCCGTATATGCCCTTCCAGAGATGCATGTTGTTCAGTATCGTCATCCCGAGTAGCCTCCAGGCTAACATCGTCACTTTACATTTCTGAACTGCAGCGGTGGCCTAATGGCCTGAGTATACATTTCGTATACTGGGGGTGCGAGGTGAGATTTCTACTAGCGCTGGGTAACCATCGCGGATACAATGGGCACAGCTGTTTTACTGACCTGATGGTAGTCTTCTCTGGCCTTAAATGCTGAGAAAATGAGTCTTAGTCTCCAACTTGTCATTTAAAAAACATATGCCACAAAGGTATTTGCCCAAAGTAAGCCTTCGCGCCATTAAACTTCACAACCATTATAGTTAACATTACAGAGTGCTTCATCCATATAGCACTTTTCACGTGCAACAGAAAAATCTGACCATCATCCATATATCGACATCGGATATATCTTCATTTTCAAACTGGTTCATGCTCTAAATTCAAGCATTCGTTTATGCGTATATGCGTATATGCACAACTTGCAATATAAGTAGGTAAACTAGGCGTTGCTCGGACTTCAAGTCGTGTGTGCACATATGCCATCCCACGTTGGCGCATGAATGCCCACAGCAGGTATTCTTTCCTTTTCTTCTGACCCTCTTGCTTTCATTCCTATCTTGTTCTTCAAAGTTCCCAGCCCCTTGAGCAACGCCATTTCAAAGACAGGCAGCAAGGTAAGTAACTGTCCTGAGAAAGGTATACAGTTTTCAACCATTATATCGCTCTTCCCCCGGCACTCCCTCTACAGACAGTGCGCGCACAACATAGAAGTCCCCCACTCGCTTTTTTTCTTTCTTTTAGTTTCCTCTGACATCGATCGTTTCCGTCCACTTTATCTTTCCAAGCGCTCCTGCTGTGCGTCCCAAGCGCGAAAAAACTTCTCACACCCCGATAAGCGTGAAAAAGAGGAACAGTACCAGAGCAGCGCAGCGCGGCCTTTCGGGACGATAAAGCGCAGAAACGCTATAGTCCACCAAAGGCGTCTCCGGGCGGGACACTCCCTCGTCTGAAACTGGGCTCTCGGAAGCGATTACGCCGCGCCGCATCGCCCCTTTCCATGTGAATGAAATCTCCCAAAAGCCGTAGTTCTTGTGTGTGCGTGTGTTTGGTACGAAGAGAAATACTTCCCACAAACTGTCCGTGGCTAAGGCGCGAGAAAATCGGGCTGACATTGCGAATGCCGGCTCCGTGGTGGCTGGCCGGTGATGAATAAAGGGCGACGGCGCGGGCGGGTTGCACGGTGTTTGTCCAGAGAACGGCTAATGCTCGAAGAACCGCACGCTTCGCAATGGCGTGCGATGTTTCCCTGGGGGTTGCGAGGGTGGCGGGGCGGATGTATGGCCAAAGGCGCGCGCCATCTTTTCCGTCGTTATCACTCTTGATTCCGCTATACTTCCACCACCTCCCCTCCTTTTCACCCCGCTGGAGCGGCAACGCTACGGTGGCAATATAAGAGCGGCCGGAGGCGTCGAAAAATTGTGGGTCGAGCGTGTGCAGTCGACGCCCTTCCTCCGCAGTTCGTCCTTTGTGTTTTTTTCTTTTTTGTTTCTGTTCTTTCGCTTCCTCCTTTTTTTTTTTTCCCGAGCGGTCACTACAGCCTCGGTGTGAGAGAGAGATAAATGTTAGTCGCGGAGCGCATACTATCGCCGCCACCGGTGGACCGCCCAAGCAATCGGCGCGCGCATTTGTGTGCCCGCCGAGAGCCGTGGGACGACGTGGAATGATTGGGGCTCTGCTTATGCTTGAGCTGGTGTGCAAGCTGAAGTGCCAGCGTGTTTGGATAACGGTCTCCTTTGTCTTTGCGTATTAGTTGTCCTTGCTCCATTCTCTGTGGCCCACGTGTTTGCTGTCGAGCACTAACAACGTAGATTCCTGCCTTTGCGGGTCGTGTCTGTGCGCTCCGCGGATGCCACCGCAAGACGCGGGTTAGGCCATTTGCTTTCATGCTGACGGAAATGAGACATATGGCAGTGAAGCGTTTGAGATGTGCTTATGTGTGCAATATGCTAGTGTCATATCATACTGCTGTGACTACATTCAGAATGGTTGGCGGGGAGGGAAGGGCGTTTCGAAAGCTATTGGCCAGCACTATATACACAACAGCTTGTTGTTATGGCTGAAGTCAAGTGACCTTTCCTCCGGCCTTGTATACCCTATACCCAGTGATCAGACGCTACAGTGCTCTCGTTTCATGCTGATGTAGTCTTCGCGAGCATTGACGGGAGGGGGCACTCGCCACCACATCGCCTGATATCGGTAAGGTGAAGATTTAAATTAAGCCATACGGTATCCAAACCAACGTTGTGTTTAAAACTTGTTGAACTTAGTGCCTGCATCACGGCTTTGAAGGGAGAGGAGCTTTGAATAATTACAATAGTTCAGCAAACAATGCTCACGAGGCCACCACAATCATACAACGAATTCTTCTTTCTGAAACTCTGGCTGCATCATTCATGCGTTCGCTACGGGGTGCAAAACAAGGTGGCGCATTTTACTTACCTTAAGAGTGTAACGCAATTCATTAAAATCTACATTTGTTGCTACTTTGGTGTGTCTGCATCATTTGTTTGTGTTTTTCCTTTCGGCGAACGTGCCTTTTCTCTTTCGTGGGTATTTTTTTATTCTGTTTTGGAATGCAAAGAAATCTCTGCCTCTTATGTTTTTTTTTTTCTTTTTTTTCTTTTTTTTTTTTTTTTTTTTTTTTTGCGGCAACGTGCGTTCTCATCGTAGGACTTGCTTGGCAGCAGTTTATTTGGAATCGCGTGGCCATAGAGGTGGAGCATAAATGGAGGCATAACAGAAAGACTAAAAACGCACCTAGTGCGAACCAAAGAGGATGTTCTTCTAGATTTACGTTTATCTATCTGGTGGGTCCACTAACCTGCCATGTCGCCCACTGAGTTCGGTAAAACGTCGATGTAAGATAGGATACGCAACACATCCGCAGCCTGCGAGGTCTCCATCCACCGAAGGCTCTTAACAAGACAATATCGCGCGGAACAGTACGATAGCCCTGTGTGTAACTTTCTGGTAGCCTGTCTCACTCCTTGTGTGAACTCAGTGTAATTTTTCAGACGATGTAGATTCATCTTTCTGGCACAAAACACTCTTCGAAGCGCTCATCTCCTTACTTACCGGTGGATCTGGGAAATTTTAAGCTCTAAACCGCCTGCCACTTTGATAACCTCCGCAAATTCGTGCTAAAAGGCCGCGTTTTAGATATACGATTATGCCAGCACTTACGCTGGCGACATCGTACAGTACGCGGAGCGAAACGTGAGAAAAACATTCAGAGCCGGCTTCCTGCTGTCTTATCCATGTGCTCTTTCCCAGGATACCGCGGCACATCCAAACTCCGAAATGGCGTCCAGTACTGGATTTGGTTCGGCCCATTTCTTCCCCTTGAGTATTCCGCTATGAGCTACGATTTAAAGAAATCACCAGATTCTGGTCCACTTCCTGCTCTATTCAGTACGCGCCTTCGGAGCCTCTCACCATGAAGCGCTGGAAAGGGTGCGGGGAGTAGTCGTCTTGTTGACCGCGGAGTGGAAAGATTAGTCGTATCGTTTCGTTGCAAAGTGTGGTGGTGCCTAACAATAGCCGTTAAAATCTGGCAACCGTTCTCCACCGGCCGTGGAACCGGGAAAAAAAGGAGAACGGACGTCTCTGACGCCTGGCACTATATAGCCTGGCCGAGGCAGCGAGCAATGTGCGTGGTGATCCACTAAGACAAACTCGCTCAGCGCGAAAGAAAAATGCCTTAGGCGGCACTGAAAAATAGAGAGCGAGCGGGCTCAGCAGAATTGGCTCGCCATACTTTGTCCATATACGCTTTATGTTTCCGCTAGACTGACTCTCCCCTCCCCGATATGACGCGGATGCAAGTCGCTTCGTATATAAGCTGCATCGCGCGTAACTTCGCCTCGGGTGGCGGTGAGCGTGCGGACGCCACTGGCCTGTCTCCCGAGGCCGGTCCCGTTTTCAATTATTTTCACTGAAGCAGCTTTTCCTCCTCAGTCTATTCTACTTAGCTGCCCTCCCTCTTCTTTCTCCATTCTCTTTCTACGCGCGCCCTCCTCCTCTTCTACATCGCCTCGCTCGCTGTGATATCGGGATATGATACTTGTTTTCTTGGATATTTCCTTGTATATTTCCAGAATTTCCTTGTCGGCGCTTCTTTTTTTTTATTTCACTTTATACACTGTGGTACACTGCCCTGCTACTCGCACTCGGCCACTAACGCCCAGAATCTCTCCTCGCTGAACTTTATTCCCGTTTAATCTCGCTCACTTCTCTTTCGCCACTGGTGAGTGCCTTTTGCGCTGGCATCGTTTGGAGGCCGTAGAACGAGTTAGCGCAGGATGTCAAAGCGAGTCGAGCCGCTCTACTTCACCCTGTAGAAATAAAGAAAAAAAGCAGATCACGGTGAACAGAAAATAGTGTTTCGCCATAGGGCTGGATTTTCGTGGGTTTGGTGGCGTTTAGGCTTCCGCGGCTGCGCGCTTACTTCAAGAAGTGCACCTTCTTGACGGATCGTTGAGAAACTCGGGCACACTGCTGCTTAATAACTCCTTCCAGCCGACACCTTGTCTACGCATTTTTTTGTGGCTTCCTTGTAGATTACTATAGTCGTACCAGCGTATGCCTTGCGCATAGAGATGAAATCATTCTGTGCGTTTTTATGTTCCGGTTTTTGTTTTCTTGTTGTGTGTGTATGTGCGTGCGCGTGTGTGCGTGCGTGCGTGCGTGCGTGTCAGTGCATCGTGGTGATTTGTGAGTGCTTGCTTGCTTTAGTAGGTATGGAGAGCAAATACGCGAGAACACATGTACACATATGTACATACATAATCTACCAGACCGTGATAATAAGCATATTAACGTTCCTGTGTTTTTTCTGTAGGTCCAAAAAAGCGTTGGCTCTGTTATGAAACATATTCTAGTGAGTACTTAGACGAATATATATATATATATATATATATATATATATATATATATATATATATATATATATATATATATATATATATATATATATATATATATATATATATATATATATATATTTTTAAAAAAAAAAAAAAAAAAATATATATATATATATATATATATATATATATGTTTTCTGCTTATATATGCACGTACAATTTTTCTGTATGTCCTCCACGAATAACGAAAATAAAGAAAAAACGAAGCTGAATCGAAGGAGAGGCCAATTCCTGCTTATCGTTTGAGGCAAACAGACATCCGAGCCATGAAATTAGCTGATCTCAGATAGCACACTGGCCTCAATGGATGGAAGCAGTTCATACCACTGAAAACACTGCCCGCTCGTGACTTTCATGACGGTGCCCCTGGAATCTCGCTTGCGCTTCTCCCGAGAGCACACGCAACATATTGCGTGCACCCAGTGCCATCATGCTCGCTATTACTCTTCCGAGGCTGGCTCTTGAATGAAGCCACTGGAGCGGAGCGCCATCTTAAGCGGTCCCGTTTGTTCCTTCAATTAGCCGGGGAGACGGGGAAGAACAATGCCTTGTAGAGAAAGAGAGATAGAGGCGAAGAAAGGATGCAAATCTTCGCAGGCCGTTCAGCGCGCGCTGGCGTGAGCCTGCCACTATCTCGCTACGCTGCTGACCTTGACGCTCTCTTCATCATCGGAAAGGAGTGGAAATAAGGCAGATGGTCTTCACGCTCCAAGCTTGTGCGAGGCGGCTGAGGCATTGTCCTTTCATTATTCATACGGGGGACCACCATCGCGGCTTATCGCTGTGACGTATAATGCCGATCGGGGCGCGCTAGGCGCTAAGCGGCCAGCACGACCTCACGCTCCATTGGTTTCCCGCGGTGTGGCGGACCGCGAAACGCGCTGTCACTGCAGAACAGCTTCCCGGTCTCAGGAGTGCGATGGCAATGCAGTGAGGGCGGTCGGGCGAAACGAAGGTGTTTCGGTAATGACTGCGGTTTATATATGCCGGAGTAGCTGTCGTGAGAGCGGGCCACTGGTTTCGGGAGACGTGTGAAGTCAAAACGAGCGTGTGTATGAGTTTATATATAGCTCACGGATGCACTCTGGGACCTCGATTTTATGTTTCCCCTGCTTTTATCTCCGTAGAGCCGCCTACAAATCGAACAAAGACCGCGGTTTGACGGCGCGAACGGTGGTTCCGCCAGATAGTTTTCGGTGGCGCAGTTAACAATAGGTTTGGTTGTGCTCTATCCTTTCTCGGGATCTGTGCCAGTAGGCTAGGTTCACATTGGTCATTTTTCTGGACTTCGACATAGAAGAAAAGTCTCTGGTAGCTTCGACAGATCGTTCTTTTGATCTGATGCTTCAGTTGACCTCTACAGGTTCAATCACTGCCTATACTGATCGCTATTCTCGAAATGACACTATTTCCAGTATTATAATATTTTTTTTTTAACCTGTACGCCAATCCTTGGTTAGGGCCTGGAAGCGGTAGTCGTAGCAATGTCTGACGCATGAAGTGCACAGGCGCCTCTGAAATATTTTTCGAAGCAGCTGACCTTTTGCACGGCTCCTTACACATGCTGTACACATGCTCTTCAGTACTGCTATGCAAATACGGTCTCTCAAGTTCAGTGCGAAGAGAACGTCGGTTTTAAGCACTCCGAACATAAAGAAACATATGCGGCTCTGCATCACAAATCTCACCTCATCGATGCTGGAATTGTGGCGCGAAACGATACATGCCAAGATGGGGCCGTCGCACGGCTATCGTAGCGTTTCACTACCACTGCTATTGTTCGTTAATCTCCGTGTACGCGCACGTGGGAAGTACCCATGCCATCAGCTGTGTACAGGGGTGCCTGGTTGCCTGTAGTGCCGCAGGCGACTTTTCTTCGTCTTTTTGCCTTTTCCCGTTGGTTATTCTTTATCCTACGAGGAAGATGCATCAAGCTATGCAGCAAGATGCACTATAAGACGACCGAGAAGGAGGCTGTTTTTCCGTTCGCTGACCGCTTGCTCCACTTGCAACGGCGTCTGAAGCTATACCAGCAAGCGCTGAGGTGGTGGTCTACATTTTTTCGTAATATATGCAATTGCAGCGCTTGCTTGGCGTACGATCCTGCATGCTCTGCGCACGAGAGCTGTTTCAGGTGGATGGAACGCAGACAGGGCCTGGGGGCAAAACGGCTCAGTGCGCCGAGACATCATGATTGCGCTCCTGCGGGTGTGCCACGCTCTATGCGGAAAACGAAAGGAATACTACAAGAGGGAAAATAAGAATAAAGGGTGACCGCATACTTGCTCACGTGCTGCAATGTTGGTAATGAACGTGACAGAGTTCAGCAGTTAGCATTATCTAGAAACGCACGACTGAGTCGTCTTGCTACTGTATTAGAACGGACACGAATTTTTCAACGAAGTGATAAAGTGAATAATTATGCAGCAAGAGAGGCGATAAAGCTCGCGCGCAGCACGCACAGAAAGCAGCGCAGGCATCGGTAAAGAGGCTTCAGTGATCGTTTGAAGCAACAATCTGATACAGAAGAAGCTATCATGTGACCTGTCTTTCTGCCCCGTGTTCTCATCTGTTTGCACAGGTCAAAGTGTTAACTAACCAGGCCAAATAAGCGCTTTAGAATTTATGTTGTGTACAATAGAGTAGTTCGATATAGTCTGGTTTGGTTTGATTTGTGGGGTTTAACGTCCCAAAGTGACTGAGGCTATGAGAGACGCCGTAGTGAAGGGCTATGGAGTAATTTCGACCACCTGGGGATATTTAACGTGCGCTGACATCGCACAGCGCACGCACGCCTCTTCGTTTCGCCTCCATCGAATAGTCTATTTCCTGTGTGAACAGCCTGTGGCCTCTTCTAAGCATGTATTTATGTATATTTCAGAATAAACACTATTCCTATATATAAAACATCTTTAACCTTTTTCACCTCGATCGAGCCTAAAGCCTCCGCTTTTCATGTGCGCAATATAGTAACGTTTGAACTAAGCGCCAGTTGGTGGATAGTATGAGGTTCGGCACCGCTTTCCCGAAATCGGCATACAACATCGAGACATTTGATCCACGAAAAGCTGTCAGAAGTTTTTCACTTACGCAGCACTGACTACAAGCAGTCCAATTTCGTCAACTATATACTTGGACATTGAGTGAGACGCACAGTGTAGTGCCAGTGCAGCGTACCACACTGCAAGCTGCAAATAACTAGCATTATCGTCTATAAACCATGTCCTTCCAGCATGACTTGCGTATCCCATACTGTTAAGCAGTACTTCGGCCCTCCAAAAATTTTTACACCGTTAATGGTGTAGCGCGGTCCAAGGGATGACACCTTGGGGTTTAAGCAGCCGCGCTTCGTTGTGCTAATGTCCCGCGTTTCACGTCGGAGGGTGGGTGTTAAGCCTTGGCAGTTGAGTCGCTTTTTACAGCTATAAAGGTATCAAAATTTTGTGCAAACCGTAGGAGTATAGGTCTTGGACAGGTCCACATAGTACAGTTTCGCATGTAATAAATGAATATATTATTATTATTATTATTATTATTATTATTATTATTATTATTATTATTATTATTATTATTATTATTATTATTATTATTATTATTATTATTATTATTATTTATAGTTAACACGATTAAACGGCTTTGAGTGAGGTTTTGCACGGATATTCAAAAACACGAGTACCGTCAGTGCACGATCAGACGCTCGGAAGTGGCGCAGGCACCCCTGATATGTCTGCAAGGAGGCCGGTACGTCTCCCGGCAAAGTAGCTTACACTGCCGCAGGCGTTTCTTTGCGGAAGTGTCGAGCAGTGCATGAGCCGCCGAGGGAAAAACACGGGCAACTCTCGAGCACTTAATTGAAACGTCGCGTGTGGGACGCGTCATACAACACGTAGGCACACACACACTCTCCGGATCCGAGTTTCCCGCCCGCCCTCAGTCAGAGAGCGCGTCGAAATGCCATCATCGACACAGAAACACCGTTCCGCACCGATCGGAGCAAGCGTCGCCTTCCTGTCTCCGCGCACCTGTGTGCGTTGCCGGTCGTTTTCTTTACTGTCCTCCGAGCGGCGCGGTTTCTCCTTATCCTTGCCTTAATCCTCGCCTGAAAAACCAAAGGCCGACCGGATACGATAAGGGGACCCAGCCGTCTCCGTTTCAGTATACCGCCGTCGGGCCGTTCGTTGTGCGTCGCGTGGAATTTCCGGAGCTTAGGCGTAATTCCGTGTACGCCCCCTTGCGATATGACGTTACGTGCTCAATTTCGACAGCGGAGACGACCGTGTGGCGTGATGCAACCACGTCGTTTAATGTCACTGGAACTCAGGTCGTCGGCGAAGCGGGGAATTTCGTCCGCATTTAGGAGCGTGGCGACAGAAGCGGCACAACAAACGCAGGGGCACGTTAATGCGTTATGAATTGAGTGACCAAGATTAACGTGTCTGTTATGTGAATGCGCAATGGTAGGAAATGTCGTATACCATTAGCCGATAGGATGCGTGGTGCATCACTGAAGTCTCCCCTTTCTTCTATACGTGAAAGATGTGACCAGACCTGCAAGGCCGGAAGTCGCTTCGAGGCGCAGATGCCTAATTGTGATCAGATTCGGCAAAAATGATTTTTTGTTTGTTTGTCACTGTCAGCGGCAGATCACTGGTCGCAGTTTCTCATGCTAGAACTTTCGCCTGCTTGCCTATTATACCAGGGTTAGCTGGCGCTCTCACACAGACCCATGTGAATTGTTTTCTATTTCGGCGTTACTTGGCACGGGTAATACTTTTTCCAGGGATCGAAGTCATAGACTAACCAGTCAACACCACAACTGTCCGTACTGGAGCTTACGAGCGGGCCCTACGCTGTAAAACATCCTTATGCATTCGACTTCTTCGCGATGAAAAAACTGTAGGCTGAGGTAGAAGCAGAGTCCTTCAATACTGCTAGAAGTTAAGCGTTACTGCTGAAACTGATTTATCATCGCTCATTTATGCCCGGGGGAGAATTCGGTGTTATTTCCTTTATTTTAATTTTTCGTATTTACTTGGGGGGAGCGGGGGGCCTCATACGTGGGACGCCATTATTTTTTATCGGTTTACTTGGGCTTAACTTATATTTTTTTATTTTCAGGAATTTTGATGTTCTCTATCATTACGCTTATACGTGCCTGGTCCGGGCCTGCTGAATCATACGACTTTTCTTATATAAGATTGCGTTTGTATTAAGCAAATGTACGAGAAGTTGGCTACTGACGGGTCATTTCATTCATAATCGTCCATTCTTTGTATTCGTTTTTTTTTTTTGTTTTCTTCTCAGTTCAACAAGCACGGCAGTTAGATGCTGAGAGCGTGCTACGAAGACCCTCATAATTGAGGAAGAAAAGTGGACCACTATTCTCGTCGCTCGGTGCATACGTGTTTTTCGGCGCTGCTTCTTCGGGCTCAGATAGCGTGCGCCAGCGAGCGGACCAACAAGCGCCCAAAAGATGCGCCACTCACGTGTCGGGGCGTCCCTCATGCGAGGAAAACCCTTCCGCTGACTACACTGAGCGAGGCACACAAATGATACCGTCGTCGACGGCGTTGCTGCTGAGTAGCTTATCACGGGCCACGCGCGACCCTCTTCTGTCAGAAGCCAATGTTTCCAGCAGTTTGGAAGTGTTCAAAAAAAAAAAAAAAGTAGCAAGAGATAAAAGGAGAGAGAGGCTTTAAAGACGCTCTAGATTTCGTTTAAGCGTTTCCTTATGTGCCACAAAGATAAAAGGAGAAAATGAAGGCACTCTCAAAGCTGGGCGAAACTGAAATGCATCAGATGAAATGTATAGTGCGAAATTCAAGGGGGATGCGTGCGCTTAGCGCTTGTGGGCGTGTGTCGAGCCGGTGTTGTTACCTGTCTGACTCCTATCCTAAGTACGAACTGAGTCAAAATTTAGTAATAATAATAATAATGAGAAAAATTACAGGGAAGTTAGAATCCGACCTACGTTGATCTTGGCAGGTGCGCAAAGTGTTGAAGGGGACAGTAATGATTGGTGTGCAATAAAGAGTGGTAATATTGGAGGAGTGAACGGGTAAGAGGCCAAAGTTAGAAAGGCTTGTAAGCTTTCTTTTATCTGTGAGATAGCTGCTTTTGTTTTTAACCAAATAATCCGCAGCCTACTGGGTCCGGCGGCATATTAGCAATAGTTAAAACTGATGCCAGGTGAAATGATGCTGTGTTGGTCTAATGTCTACGTGCCTCTTCATTGTAGAGGCAGCAAAGTGCGAAAAGGAACTCAATGGTGTAAATAGAACTATAAATACCCACTATTCATTATTTCACTACTCCAGTTGTTTCAGTGAATAAATAGTTGACACTTCCCGTTTGAAATTTACTATGAATTTACTACAAACCTTATAAATCCAGGTGCCATTATCGCAGTTGCGCGTTCTGCGGAAGTCATGCATTAAGTTGAAAAGTAAAACTTTCCCAGAGAGCGAAGAAATAAAAACAATCTAAATCGAACCCGTTCATATACCGATGATAACTTTATAGTGAAAAGTGTAAAAACAAAAAAAAAAAAAAGAAACGCTTGAAGGTCTGTCAGAGGTGTGCAGCAAACAATTAGCGCGAAAGTATTCATCCAGCCGTGCCTGCCCCGAGCGAGAATGTTTGCCTTGTGGAAAAATTTACATTGGTCAAACATGACTCTGACGTCATCACCCAAGAGACAAATCACCAACTGGCTCGAATTTCGAAAATGATGTATAAGAAACCAGGCACATTGGTTACGTTATTTTAAGGATGGATAATATTGGATTAGGCCAATCGGCCAAGTGGACCAAATTGATAGCCATGTACGGTGGGTCATGCTCAGTTCCATGGTCATCACCAAAGTTGGCCCGGGCTTCCCCCGAAATTACACGGGTCACTCGAAAGTTGACATCGGCCAAATTGGACCAAAACTGATATCCAAGCATAATTGACCATGCCCGGTTCGATCGAGGGTCGTACCGAAATGATTTGGCCTAGACTAACCGTAAAATTTGGCTCGGGTCACGCAAAAATTGACCTACATAAATGCGCCGAGTGAACGGTGGTTTCGCACGAGTTCCCGGTGTAACTATGTTAGATCACTGGGATTTTTTTTTAACCACGTGCACGTAGCGTACAGCTCAGTAAATGTGTGCCTGAAAGCACCAACAACCTAAGCAATGGCTTGACCTAAGCAACGGCCGCTCCGCCTCTGCTGTCGGAGGCGAAGACAGGTAAGACAGGTATATGGCAAAAGGCCGCACATGTGGTTGCGCGCGTGAGAAGCATGCCACAGGAGGACTTCGACAACCAAGTTGCCATCGCGAGTACAGCACCACCTCGGGTGTTGTAAAATCGGCGAGCAGCAGCCGTCAAAGGCTAGGTGGTTTCGCTATGGGGGGGGGGGGGGGGGGGGGGGGGGGGGGAGTGGAGTGGAGTGAAGGTGGGCCCTTCTACGATAACCTATTTCCAGTGGCCTCGAAATTCGTCAGGCTAATCGCCCCATGGCCGACGGCTTCCGCCGTTGCCACCGCTGCGCTTCGGGAGCTTCAGGGAACGCCGGCTTTCCTTTTTTCTTTTTTTTTCCCCGCTTTGTCCTTCCCCAGGCCGGCGGCCACGTGACGTCAGCGGCCCGCACGTGAGAGCACGCGACGTACGGGCCATGAGCACCGCTCGTGGCGTAACGGTCTTGCCTTCGTGGCGTGGCGGGGGGCGCAAATCCGATTGCGGCCGGTCCAGCAAGGTGGAACGAGATGGCATGCCATGGGCCGTCATACGGCAGCGTCGAAGGTGAAAGTCACCTCAAAGCATGCTGGCTATAAAACAACAAAAAACAAACAAACACAGTCTCTTTAATGATTACATGATTGCGTTGCCTGACTTAGACTACCGGCTTACTGCAAGTGAAGACAATTAAATGAACCACGATGTATAACCGTTGTTCTTCATTACTTGTTATATTAACCAGCTGTATCTCTTCTATAGTACTTCCTTACTACACTGCTTCTTCCGAACAAATTGGTCAATAGACCAGGACGCATGCAGATAAAGAACTCGCACGTACACCTTGCACGCAGCTGAGAGTGCCTCTAAAAAACAAAGTGGATGCCTCCTCCGCTCGCAAGAGAACCGTTGGAGGCCGCCTGCAGTTTTGTTGCGCATTTGAGCGCGCGCCGAGCAATATTCAGCTTCAGTCACCTGATTACACAATCCACACTGAAAGTGCGATGCACCCTTATTGCGGACGTTCATGTTCGTTTATTGGTCACGGCTGGTCAGCAGTTTTTGCGGGACTAAGAAAATTACTTTGCCAATGCAGGTATCGCTATTTTGATCCGTTACGTGCGCATTCGCCATTCTTTAGAGGCTGTGGCTCTTCTGATCGGTAAATATGGTCATTCGTGTATATGCCATTGTCCATTCGTGAACCGCACTAGGAGCTGAAGCGATCGAACTGAACGCCCATGAAACACGAGATGTCCAGTTGCATTAACGGCCCACCATTCATGGTTAATAGAAAATTTCAATCATCTGCAGTCAGAAATGCTTTACCCATGTTCAGTCATATATGCGTCGTTTTTGTTAAAAAAAAAAACAACAACAAAAAACGGCATATAGAAAAAAAAAAAAAGCCGTTACCCAAGGGAACCTGCGGGGATCCGATTTGACAATATTGAGGCACCCACGAAGACCTTTCACGGCTGCATTCGCCATGAGGGATCGCTCTTTGTAGCAGCCAAGCAGCCAGTTGCACAGAGGGAAAGTCAGCTACCGTGAGCACTCAGGCAAGGGCTCTGCTGTAATGCATTTACGTGTATTCCTTTAGAGCACCCGCTGCCTCCTGACGGAAGGAAACTACTCGCGGACCTCCGCACGCGAGTTGCAGTTCTGTGTAATTCAGAATTCCTTGACCGATGGCAAGTACACCACTGAAGACTGCACGCCATCCGCAGGCTTGTTTCCCAGGTTCTTTACGTTGAAGCACCAAACATGGCTTTCATGGAGCGGCTTATAATACAAAGCTTATTTTGTCTGCTTGAGGCTCCGAATGAGAAATTGTGGGTACGTTATTATTATTATTATTATTATTATTATTATTATTATTATTATTATTATTATTATTATTATTATTATTATTATTATTATTATTATTATTATTATTATTATTAGTAGTAGTAGTAGTAGTAGTAGTAGTAGTAGTAGTAGTAGTAGTAGTAGTAGTAGTAGTAGTAGTAGTAGTAGTAGTATTTATTAGTATTATTCAAAGCCTCTCTCATCGTGATAACACAAAAGTACCGGGAACTAGAGGAAATCAGCTTTTTATGACGTTTTATCATCTTGAACGAAACGTCGGTTTCCCGTTTCACACTTTAGACCAGGGGCCGCACTCCATACGCTTTATACGCTTTAATTTTTCATTCCATTCTATTTCAAAGCCGCATCAGACTAAAAACGAGAGCGGGCAGTCGCAGGAACTGCAAAATGGAGAGTTCCACCGTAATCGACCAATCGCCATCGCCAATCGCAGTCGCCGCACGCGCCGGCTAATCTTGGCTGCAACCAAAGTTGGTGTGCGGTCGCTACTAAGCCAATGGTCTGGCCGCTCCCGCGTGCGCTCGAAAGGTGCGGCTTGGTCGCTCAGCAACAATGCCCGAAGCAAGGGAATCAAATGGATTTCAAATGAAAAATACAAAATAGAAGGTTATGGAGTACTGTCCCAGGTTTCCGTTACATTCGATGTGGCTAAATATGAAAAGTACAACGAATAAAGAAAAAGAAAACAGTAGACTTCGCACGCTTAGATGTTTGGGAGAGAATATATTGCTTTCCAGATTTATTTTCAATGTTCATGGTGTGTGCGCTACACGCTACTCTATAAAAGTATAGCTTATCCAGCATCTAGCATATTGAGAATTACGCTGTATGGTATATTGGCTCCAAAAACAAACGTGCCGTCACAAACCTCACCGATATCGTTCAGTTATTCAGTCACATTTGACTATCTGAACTTAACTTTCGACAACTCTGAGTATTTAAGCAAGGCGAAGTGGCCTGGAATGGTCAACCCAAGCCATGTCTGTCCTTATCTTTTTTCATGGTTTTGGCAAGTATGGTTCTACTCTGCTTCTCTGGGTCGGAACAGTTACTTCAGTGACCTCCACAAAATTAGTTTTATTGCGCACGCTGCACAATTTTGCTATCCAACAAGCGCGACTTAACTATTTCCCAGTCACGGCATGCGCTGGTTAGGAAACTGCCTCGTGAGAACGTACATAGGAACGAGCAAAGTAAAGGTTACTTAACCACTAAACTGAGTCGAAATGAAGGCTACGCGGAGGTACACAGGGGAGGCTAGGCTCTAGGTTGAAGAACGCCCTGCTGAGTGTAAGACGGTTGGCCGATAGCGCATGCAGAAAATACACAAACACCACGGCCTGTTCAGCTTGCGAAAGTACAATGTAGGAAGTGTGTAGTAAAACACTGAGTGCGAACTGCTTTCCTTGCGCTCTGAGGTCACTGACCACCGAAAAAAGAAAAATAATCGCAAATTACAGCTACTACAGAACGTGAAAGAAAATTATCCTCGTGTTACCCTCACTTGGCGTGAAACTGCCGAGCTGTAATTTCTTCTTCGCTGTTTAGCAGCTTCATAACCTTCGTTTGTAATGCAGCAACGCGGCACCCTTTTTCTCTTCTCCGCCTTTCTGGGGATGTATGTCATCGAAACAACGATACCTCTAATGATTAACGATTACATCTCAGCAGATGTCGGTCAATAGAAATCTCACTCAAAGCTTAAGAGCCATCTTTCTATTTCTTTATTGACTGCTTAATAGAGCTTTATTTTATTTATTTATTTTTTTCAAACTATTATGATGGTGTACTATCGTTGTAATCCCTGCAAACTCATCGTGGTAGCACAAATAACCGAAGCTTCTAATAATAATAATAATAATAATAATAATAATAATAATAATAATAATAATAATAATAATAATAATAATAATAATAATAATAATAATAATAATAATAATAATAATAATAATAATAATAATAATAATAATAATAATACACTGCTTCAACTTCGCCAAGACTTTCTCTTTACAGTGCGTTGTGTTGTATGGCGGTGTTCCCTATAATGAACAATCGATGTGCTGTTTCCAAAGCGGTCCCCACTCCGGTGACTAAATTTCAATCGTCTCTTCTTCCGCGAGACATTACAAAGCACGGCGCGAACTGGGGAATCTAGTAAAACACGTCGAGATTTTTTTTTGTGTGTGTGTTTCTTTTTACTCATAAAGTACTGGCTGAGGACTAAAAATAGATCATGCTAAATATAGATCAATCATGACGTCACATAAGACATGTCGGAGCGAAGAGCCGTTACTATCAAATGCCGAGTCCACGATGGTCACGTGACATCTAATACGTACTCCCTACACCACTGCCACCGCTTCGATCCTATAGTGTTGGAACACCCTTGTTGACTGACATATGCTGTTGTCTACCACGCGCTCTCCTTCGTTGCAGTGGAGACATCATCGCGTACGTTGCTGCTGTGGACACTACCAGGTATACCAGATGGCGTTGTTAATCACGTTTAGGTGGGAACCTGGGAAAGAAATTAAAACAAAAAAAAAAAAGCGGAATAGAAAGTGAATGTCTGAGATGAACGCTTCGCTAGTGCTCTGCGGCTGCCACAGCCGTCCGACCCATTTCCCCTCTTTCGCCTTCCGTATAAGAGGCCTCCGCGACCCACTGCGCGTGCCATTTCCTCTGAGCGACCTCAGGAGGAGGGCGTGACCGCAAGAGCGCCGGCGGTGACAGCGGAAGCCGGCTTTCACTTTTCACAACCGCCATGACAAGTGGGCGCAAAGCGCGACCTTGTTCATCTCAGACCCCCTCGGCAGCACACCCATTTCGATTAGCAGCGCCACGCGAGGAGCCGTTTCATTTAGGAACCATTGCCGGCCACGACATATATGGCTAGATTTGAGGACCGTACTTCCACGCTGTTCGGCTCGTGCCTTTAATTTCCGACTTTCTAGGAATCTTGTCTATAATTTTACTCCATGGTCATCAGCGTAGGGGAGTATATTAAACGCCGTCCGCGACTGCATGATCTTAATGGAACGTCGTTAGATGATGCAGACTGCCCTTGAGCTAAGGCGTACAGCCCTTTTGTCAACAATAGACGGGAAACCAGTCGTGCTTGTGGGCCCATTCCGTGAGGTTTATTTTAAATAACGAGATCTCCGGGTCTATTGACCATGACGGGAACTACACTCCTCACAATTCCAGAGCTTAGAAGTGCCAGGGACATTACAGGGCATTTTAACAAATAATGTTATCCATCTTGTTTCGATGAATAGCGTATACGTTTTGAAAAGGTTGTCAGTATAAACAAGATGGAGGAAGAACATCACATTGCACATAAAAGTTCAATAATAGTCTCAACAGCTAAACTTCGCTTCAAGGTTAACTTGTAAAGAAAATGTAGGACAAAAAAAAAAAAAAAACGAAAATCCTCGTTCTTGAACCTGCTTCTCTCGAACTGTGATCGTTTTTTTTTTTTTTCGTTTTGTTTCGTTCTGTACAAGACGGACCCAGGTAAACCAATAACAGTCTTTCTAATCTCTCTATAGATCCACAGGGTGAAACGGGCTCTCTTGAGTGAACATTGGTTGCCGCTGGGGCAAGGACGTTCGGGTTACACAAAGACTCAACATTCTGCCGCCATCACACATTTCAGCGTCGAACGTGTGCTCCCTTATCGCGCTTTCGTAGCCCTGGGGAACCGCCAAGAGGGGCGCCGCAGTTTTGGTTTGCTGCTTAACCAAGTACGAAGGTCTGGAAGGCCCGCAAGGGGAAGACAAAAGATCCAGGAATGTGGTTTTACAAGACGACTATCTCGTTCAAAGGCAGTCGCCTTGTAAACCAAAACGTGATACAGTCAGCTGCGATTTTCGAGCCAACTGAGAAAACTATTTTACCTGAGCCATAGCCTCCTCTATTGCCCGAGCATACAGGCACGCGGAGGCGATGAATAAATGGCTCTTTCTGACGCTATATTCGGTTAACAATAATATTAATAATAAACCTATCAAGATAGGACATCTGCTTGGATCACACAATTTCGCTTGCTTGCGGATTTGCCCATACTTTTAAATAGCTTTGCAGACAGATTTTTGAAATTCCTCCCACCAGGATTCCTTTGTTTTGCTGAGACGTTACATTATTCTATAGAAAGAGCGGCAGCCAAATTTCTGTTGAGCAAAGCTTGTAGCAGTAGCGATCATTACAGGAGCCATTGGATCCATTGCACTCTCCATAGCTTTAGGCAGACCTTCCAGCAGTTCTTTCTCCCCGTCACATTAGTGTCCAGCGCACCGAGAGGCATAGTTCCGTAAACGTGGTCAAGATCAGCAAGGTGCGCAATGCTTCGCAGTGGCAGCTTCGAGCGCGCATAACTTAGCACTCCGTTCGACAAAGGCACAGATGGGCCTCCAAGCTTGCACGTCTTCGCTATACCAAACCCTACATTTTTAAGCCTGCACAAGAAAAATCTTATATCACGTCTTCGCTATACCAAACCCTACATTTTTAAGCCTGCACAAGAAAAATCTTATATCCCGGATGTTGGGACCAATTAATGTCGCATTTCACAAGGCTAATACGCATAATGGCCCAGTAGGTGGCAAGCTAGTACGGAGCCTACAGCTCTTGCGTAATGGTGCAGCTTCCCGAGTTCACTGCACCATTGGCGAATAGAAAACAGTCTCCAAAGAATGCAGGCAGCGTGTCTCTTCACGTGCGAGCCCCTCCACCTTGGGGGGCCTTTCGAGCAACATCGTCACAGCGGTGCGCTCCTCCTGATGATAACCCTGACGCAGCGTGCGCGTGTGCCAGCGCTTACAGATGTATCGCTCCTCCTCTCTATCCAAACGGAGCAGCTCGGATCGACGTAGCGCAGTTCTCGCCCATACTGGCTGGTCCGCCGATCCGCTCCGCGCGTCCTTACACAAATCGGCCTCGTCGATACGACTCCGATGACGACGGAAACCTGCGCGGAGGACGTATACATACGTCTACACAACGCGCTCGCGAACACTCCGCGAACGCGACCGCGCGCGTGTGTTCTTGGGTTCCGGGGACAATTTGTCCCATTCCACGTGGTGTGGCGCGTGCTCTCGGAAAGAACGTAGCAACAACCACCTGGCGTCTTCTTTCTTGGTCGGCCGGTCGTCTTCGGCAGCGCTGGTTTACACAAGCGACGCCCTACTTCTCTCCGCGTGCGCTCTGCTATATCGTCGTGAATCTCGAAGAGAAAGCGCCTGGAAAGACGTACAGAATGCGGGATCGCCACGGAGGAAAAAAACTCTCGCGATCGCGACAACACCACGGCGCTGATCGAGGAGACTGCGTGGAGAGCACCCTCACTGCTGCTACCGCGCTCCCCATGCAAGCCTGCTTCTGCTGCTGCTGCTACTTTTGCTGCCTCCGTGACTGCGCCGTCCGCGCTGATCGGAGCGAACAGGTTCATACACATACGCGCCGTGTTCTTGAAGCGGGCGCGTATCTTCGCGCTCCCTTTATAAACGTCTCCGTTCGCGTGTTCCTCGATTCGTGCTTCGCTGTGTTTATTTCTGATTTTCTGGGAAGCAGTTCGTGCACGCCTGCCAGCGAAGTTGGCTCTTGCGTGGAGCCTGTAGTGCTGACATTGTGGTAAGCTGCAGCTTTATGTGCCACTCCGTTGGACACTCGATTAAGCTTCACCCGCTCGACTTCATGAGAGAAACGTAAAATATTTTTTATTTATTTATGCAGCATGTTTTGACTCCCCTGTCGAGATTTTGAAAGGATAGACTGGGTATGTGGGCGTGTACCCATGAATGTGCGAATTGTTGCTCTTAACGTTCTATGTTTAGACTTTAGGCAGTGTGTTTGCCTGTTCCTTAACGCTGCTCGAGGCAATGCTGTGTCTACTCGAAATATCCTGTACGGTTCCTCTAAATGGAGCGCTTAGGTTTTGAATAATCGACAGAAAAACAGCCAGCTTTCTAGCAAGACTTTGTAAGGGCTGCGTTTTCGCAAATATAGTGCCTAGGG